>NC_057801.1:560460011-560760011 GCF_018294505.1 Triticum aestivum
AGAGAGATGGAGAGAAAGGGAGAGGGACCAACAAGGTTTTTGTGTCGGATGCGTGCGACAAAATTTAAGATTGTCGGAGAGAGAGAGAGAGAGAGAGAGAGAGAGAGAGAGAGAGAGAGAGCAGGAGTCCAGGAGAGGGGGAGGTCGCATTTTATGCATGAAAGACTGATATAAACCATATTTCGATATAAACTTGCATTCAAATATTTAAATTGGAGAACTTGTTGTCTCCAATCCACACATGAATGGATATATGCGTATATCAAACAATTTCATTAATTTGACTTTCAACATGTTCATGGAGTACTGTAATACTGTACAACATGCTACTCAATTGAGGTGTTCAATTTTGGATTTAGTTCACTATTTTAACCTGGTGAACGAGCTATTTCATTGAATCGAGATATTTCATTTTGGGTTTGATTCCCGTTTTTGAGTGGGTCAACTATTTGTCATATAGTAAATTGCCAGCAACGAGCATGTAAAAACACATTACTCCCAAGCATCATCTCTCCATCTAAAAAATAAGTGGCAAGCTAATATTTCAAAATTTGATTCGAGTCGACTTTGTAAGGTAGACGTGGATGCTCATTCTCCCAAAATTTGAACAAACCAATAAACATCCTCTGCTTGGTGGAATTCGCCTGAGCAAATAAATGGGAGACGTGAAATTAACGTCCTATGTGGGACACACATCAATTGGCCCGTTGTACATCGAGGGTAGGTTCGTAACTTCATCCAAGCGCCCCTCCTCCATGGCGCCCCCACCGCACCAATTTCACAGCCGCCCTCCTCCCTAATGCCGGAGACACTGTCCATTTGCCATCATGCACTGGGCCGTGTGCCTCTTACTCCGTGCTACTGGAGCTGCCTCGACAACGACCGCGTGAACTATACCAGAGCCGATTCACCCCCGCCGTTGTGCATGGTGCTGGAGCGGCTCCAACTTCGGATCCGTCCAGAGTCCCGGCGCTGCTTTCCCATAGCTGTCGACCGTCACGACATCGCTATTTCCCTGCCGCCGGTCGCCACCGCAACCACACCGGCCTCACTAACTCGGCAGCTGGACTTGCCTACTTCACCATGCCGCTAGATAGGTAGTACCCTCATCTCATATCATTTTATTTAGGCGTCAGTTGTCTGAATTTTTATTCTGGGCCAATCGATTCCCAATGGGAAGTAGCACCCCTCGAGGCGGCAGAGCTCCTAGGCTGCCGTTGGGCTAGTGTCTAACGTAAGGGTGCGGGGCCGCAAGTTCACCGCGGAAGCAGCGCTTAGATGGCTATCTTAGAGTTGCGTGGGTTGAAGGTACTGCCACCGCCAGATCTGGATGACGGGGAGTCTTTGTGGATTGGCCCGGGGGCGGCGTAACCACGTTAGTGCGGTGGGGCGGGGAGCAGGGTTTTGGCCGGGGCCACGGATTGCAGAGGCAGGCTGCTTTGCCGTTGGTCGCTGGCTCTTCGGGGAAGATTCTGAATAGTGTCAGCTGGGAGGCACAAGACGGCCATCAAGCCATCCGGCGTAGATCTGACAGTACCAAAATAAAATAAAATCACGTGACTCCAATTTAGTCTTCAGTCAACAGATGTGAGACCACTCTCGTACCATGCTATTGATCTCTTAGTGTATCTCTAAGTGATGTGTCATTCTTAACATTATGCGTTATCTGCATCTTCAGCCACACTATCTTCCGACTCACCGTAGCTGCTTTAACAAGGGAAGCATACTGATCGTTTGTAATATAGCAGGGTTTTTATGCCAAAACTATGGGTGTCGTATTCTCCACAGGAATCTAGAACTTCGGAGCACACATTTGAAGCATTCAGAGCAACTGAACAAATGAATCTAACCGAAGTGACAACAAGCAGCTACTGGAACAAGGTAAAACAAAATAATATGCAGCAAGGGTAAAAGGGTTCAGAAATAGGACTTTCTCTTTTTAGTGATTTTCTTGTAAGCAAACAGACAAGTAACACTAGCACATGGAAGATGGTTCAGACATCACACACAACTCATGCAACCAATTAAAGTGACAGCAGCTCACAGGAGAATAACTACTAACTTAATATCCAGCAAAGGATCACAACAATTCAACAAGGATACATGAGGGTTCAGCAAAGGTGCACAGGTAACAGAGTAAATTTCAGACCCAACAGTGCATATACTCAGAGAACAGGAACAAGAGAAGAGAGAAGTTCAGAGCCTATGGGTCTTGATGATCTTCGATTCGAAGCTGTAGATGTTGCAGGCGAAGAAGAGTAGCAGAGGCACATTGGAGACGATCTGTAGCAGCAGAAACTTCCGCGTGGATGTTGAAGAAGAGTAGCGGAGGAGGATCCTTGGGGTTGAGCTGCAGCGTGGTGAAGAGGACTTGGTGAAGATCAGCAGCGGAGGGCCCGGCCTTGGGGAGGAATCGTGGTGGCCTTCGCGGGAGGTCAGCCGACCACCCGAAGCAGAGAACCACCTGGTGTCCGGCGCCCCGCAGGAGATGCCACGGCGGCGGTCGTCGGAGTTGAAGCAGAGCGGCGCGCGCGTCAATGTTGGAGCAGAGCGGCACAGGCGTAGGTGTTGGAGACGAGCAGCAGCAGTCGGTCAGGACGGAGAAGCCTCGTAGCGGAACACCAAGAAGTCGTTGGAGAGGATCAACAACTTCGTTTCTTGAGGTTGGGGATGAGGAAGTACAGCGGGTCGACATCGTCGTTGAAGAGGAGCAGTGGATTCGATCTGGTTCTCCTTCTCGCTTCCCTCGATCCCCTTTTCTCCCTCCTCCGATCTGGTGTTCCTCTGGTTCGATCTGGTGGTGGGTGAGCAGCGTGGAGAGCGAGAGCAGTCGGCCCCCTGGTTGTTTTTTTCTTCGACCCCCACTCCTCTTCTTGGTGGTTTAGTCGCGCGTGGGATCAGACACCACGTCTGTTGTGTCGCGCCAGACCCTAGCTCCTTTGGTACTTTTCGGTTTTGCCCCCTCGAGAACTGAACTCTTCTCCAAGTTGATCCCCGCTTTAGTGTTGAAAGCATTTTCGACGAAATTTGGGTGCCTAAACGCACCAGTCCTGCAAAAAATGAATAAGTGTTGTAAAAATATCACAATAGGAATATTTCTGTAGGAATGAATACTTTATGAGTGATTACTGAGATCATATGTTTAATTTGTGACTCAAAAAGGCTAAAAATACTATATGCATAAATGTGCTATCAATTTCAATTTCCCCCACACTCAAATTTTTGCTTGTCCTCAAGCAAAGGAAAAAATGATGGTGACACAACTCACACTGCCTAGTAAAGATGCACTTTCCGATAGATAGTAATTCCGACAATACTAGAACTAAGCAAGTGTACTCTACTGAAGCTAAATTGTGATAAGCAATAATTTATAACACACTGTAAATGTTCCATGTCAATGGCCTTGAGTCAAAGTGCATCCTAATAATCAAGAGCTGGCTCTGTCTTCAGCCCTGAGATAAGCTAGGACCCCAAAATAAATTAGAAAAACAAGTTACTTATTGAAATTAAATCACAAGTGATGAAATTATATCAGTCTCACCAAAGGAACATACCACCGATCCCGAGAACATGGTATACACCTGGCTCGACCAAATTATTAGTATATTTTTTTATTATCTCCCCAAAGGAACATACCACCGATCCCGAGAACATGGTATACACCTGGTTCGACAAATTATTAGTATATTTTTTGTTATTATCTCCCCAAAGGAACATACCACCGATCCCGAGAACATGGTATACACCTGGTTCGACAATAATAGCATTTTTTATATAATTTGTTTTTACAGTCCAATCTACCAGATTTCACAAGCCACCGATCCAGGGAACATGACATGCTACTGTAGGTCGATCGGACTTAAATTATTATAATTATATTATTTAGTTATTAGAAAATTGCTTAGCTTAAGTAAAACAGGAGTAATTGAAAGAGGAATCTATAGCTAATGGCACTGTTTTTCACAGACTACAGATCCAGAGATCATAGCTACTACTTAAGTGCCACCAGTTACTTAGCTTAACTTGGGACAGTCAGACAGAGCACATCAATTCTTTAGTAGGTTTCACTTAGACTCAAGGCATTCCCATTGAACATTTACATGGAGGTATAAAGTATTCATTATCACAATTTACCATAAGAAGAATACAACTGCATTGTTTTAGTATTAAGAGAATCAACAATCTTCTTGGAGTGAATCCCACTTTGCAGTGAAGAGTAAGGTGTCACAATGCAAAAAGAGTTTCAGTGCAATTAAATGCCAATTCTCGTACTAAATTTTCTAAAGGTTGCTTCAAGTGGAACAGAATCACCTGGTATTTGCATACTCTTCTCTCCTACTTTCTTCTCTCCACTCTTCTCTGTTTGTGTTCCCTGTTTGTGTTCCCCTCGCCTTTATTTGCTGAAAAAGAAAGACATAAACACAAAAACTTTTCTATGAAAAATAAATAAGGAAAAAAACTTATTAAAGATTCAGGTTGCCTCCTGAAAAGCGCTTGTTTTAGGTCTTTAGCTTGACCATGTCTCATCAGTGAGGTCAGGGTCCTGCAGGGGTTGACACCTCTTGGGTCCCCTCGCCTTCTTGAATTTCCTCCTCTGGGTCTTGATCTTCGCTTGCATTCTCATCTTCAGAAATAAGAAGTGGATCTCCAGGGATGTAGGGCTTCAGTCTTTGACCGTTTACAAGGAAGAGACCTCCAGAAGTACTTTGCACTTGAATAGCACCATTTTGCATAATCTTCTTCACCTTGCAAGGGCCATACCATCTTGACTTGAATTTACCAGGAAATAAATGAAACCTAGTATCATAGACCAATACCAACTGTCCAAGATGAAATTCTTTCCTCAATATATGCTTGTCATGCCAGATCTTGGTCTTTTCTATGTAAATTCTTGCACTCTCGTAAGAGTCAGCTCTCAGTTCTTCCATTTCACAGAGTTGAAGTTTTCTGTATTTTCCTGCTGCATCAAGGTCCATATTGAGTTTCCTTAGTGCCCATTGAGCTTTGTGTTCAAGTTCAACGGGTAGATAGCATGCTTTTCAATATATTAACCTGAATGGTGACATTCCTATTGGTGTTTTATAGGCTGTCCTATATGCCCATAGTGTGTCTGGTAATTTCAGTACCCAGTCAGACCTTGACTTTGATACTACCTTCTCGAGAATGGCCTTTATTTCTCTATTAGACAACTCCACTTGTCCATTTGCTTGCGGGTGATATGGAGTTGTAATTCTGTGATTATGAACTCCATATTTTGCTAAGAGAGATTCTAGTTGGGAGTTGTTGAAATGTGTTCCTCCATCACTGATAACAATCCGTGGCACACCAAATCTTGGAAAGATCACTTGCTTGAACAAATTGCAAACTGACTTGGAATCAGCATTGACGGTTGGTACAACCTCAACCCATTTTGACACATAGTCCACTGCCACCAATATGTATTTGTACCCTTTTGATGATGGCAAGGGTCCAACATAATCAATTCCCCATACATCAAAGAGCTCTACTTCAAGAATTCCTTTTTGAGGCATCTCTTGCCTTTTTGAAATCTTTCTAGTTCTCTGACAAGGATCACAAGCTTCAATATAGGAATGTACATCCTTGAATAAAGTTGGCCAGTAAAATCCCGCTTGCAAAATTTTCGCTTGAGTCTTCCTAGTACTTGCATGACCTCCATAAGGGGATGAATGGAAATGATAGATCACACTTTTAGCTTCACCTTCCGGCAAGCATCTTCGAACAATGCCATCAGCACAATGTTTGAATAAGTAAGGTTCATCCCAAAAGAAGTGCTTCATATCTGATAAGAATTTCTTCTTCTTTTGATACCCAAAATCTGTAGGGACTTTGTTACAGACCATATAATTAACTATATCTGCATACCATGGTGTATAGTTTTGTATACTAGTCACTTGCATAAGATTGCTCCCTGGTAAAACATCATTGATAGGTAAGGAGTCTACTGCATTGTTTTGCAACCTCGACAACTGATCTGCCACAACATTTTCAGCTCCTTTCTTGTCCTTGATTTCCACATCAAATTCTTGAAGCAAGAGTATCCATCTAATTAACCTTGGCTTGGCTTCTTTCTTGCTGAGTAGATATCTAATTGCAGCGTGGTCTGTGTAAACTACACAATGAGACCCTACAAGATATTGCCTGAATTTGTCAAAGGCATACACTACTGCCAACAACTCCTTTTCTGTGGTTGTGTAATTAGCTTGAGCACCATCAAGAGTTTTGCTAGCATAGTATATTACATGCAAATCTTTTCCTTTTCTTTGTCCCAGTACTGCACCCATAGCAAAGTCACTTGCGTCACACATTATCTCAAATGGTAATTCCCAGTCAGGGGGTTGCACTACTAGAGCAGTGACCAATGCTTCCTTGAGCAAGTTGAAGGATTTTTCACATTCTGCATCAAAGTTGAACTTAACATCATTGTTTAGGAGATTAGTGAGGGGTTTGGCTATCTTGGAGAAATCCTTTATGAATCTTATATAGAACCTAGCATGTCCCAAAAAGCTCCTTACTCCCTTCACATTTACAGGTGGTGGAAGTTTTGATATTACTTCAACTTTTGCTTGATCAACCTCAATTCCTCTTTCAGATACCAAATGTCCCAAAATAGTTCCTTCCTTTACAAGAAACTGACACTTCTCCCAGTTTAAGACTAGATTGTGTTCTGAACACCTCTGAAGAACTGCTGCCAAATTATCCAAGCAATCCTCATAACTTTTCCCAATGACTGTAATATCATCTATGAACACCTCCACTTTGATTCCTATCATATCAGAGAATATAGAGAGCATAAACCTTTGAAATGTTGGGGGTGCATTACAAAGTCCATAGGCTAGTCTTTTGTAAGCAAATGTTCCGTATGGGCAAGTGAAAGTTGTTTTATCTTGATCATCCGGATGAATTGGGATTTGCAAGAATCCTGAATACCCATCTAAGCAGCAGAAATATTCATGCCCAGCAAGCCTTTTCAGAATTTGGTCAATGAAAGGTAAAGGAAAATGGTCCTTCCTCGTCACTTCATTTAACTTTCTGAAATCATTGACCATTCTCCACCCTATGACAGTCCTACTAGGAATCGTTTGCCCTTGTTCATTTTCAATGACAGTTATTCCTCCTTTCTTGGGCACCATGTGAATGGGACTCACCCACTCGCTGTCCGAAATTGGGTATATGATATCGGCAGCGAGCAATTTAAGAATCTCCTTTTTAACAACCTCTTGCAAATGGGGATTTAATCTTCTTTGACTTTCTCTTATTGGTACACTTCTTTCTTTCAAGTAAATCCTATGAGAGCAGACAGCAGGATTTATCCCTTTCATATCATCAATTGAATATCCAATAACATCCTTGTACTTTTGCAAAACTGCTTGAAGCCCTTTTATTTGCCTTTCCGTCAACTCCCTATTCACGATAATTGGCCACTGGTTGTCATTGTCTAAGAATGCATATTTCAAACTTTCTGGAAGTTGTTTCATTTCTATTTGCCTTGGTTGCATCTTCTCTAGTGGCCTTGTACTGCTTTCCAATATGCTCACATGTCTGATTTCTTCATATCTGATTTCACTATTGTCCTCCTCAACTACTTCACAACAATTACTTCCATACCTCTCTTCATAGCCTTCTTCCACACATTTCTGTAGTGTATCAATTCTGTAGCAGTGCTTTTCTTCTTGCGGAACATGTGTTGCATGCTTCATGTCAAACTCCACCTTTTCATTTCCAATCCTCAGGCTCAATTTAGCTTCTTGAACATCAATAAGTGCACCAGCTGTGGCCAAAAATGGTCTTCCAAGGATCACAGCCTCACTTTTGTCCTCCAAGCACTACAAAGTCAACCGGATAATCAAACTTCCCAACTTTGATTGGAACATCCTCAAGAATTCCAACAGGTTTCCTATATGTTCTGTCAGCTAACTGAAGAATTATGGCTGTTGGATTTAATTCTCCCAAGATCATCCTTTTGCTAACTGAATGTGGTAACACACTAACACTTGAGCCCAAATCACACAGAGCACTGTAAGTTTTGTTTCCAATCACACATGGTACACAAAAGCTTCCTGGATCATCCAATTTTTCAGGCATGGAATTCCGAATTATCGCACTACATTCCTTTGATAAAGTCAGTACTTCTGGCTCAGACATGCTTCTTTTCTTTGTTAGCAATTCCTTGAAATATTTGGCATACATTGGAACATCCGGGACAACTTCAAGAATAGGAATGGTAATCTGAACTCCCTTCATAGTTTCCAAGAATTTGGCAAATTGCTTGTCATCTTTGGATTTGTTGAACCGCTCAGGAAAAGGAATGTTGTTGGTTGTTATTGCTTCGTCTAGCAAAGGCTCAGCTCTTGTTTGAAAACCAGGAAATTCGACTTCAGTTTCAATTCGGTTATCAACTTCTTTCTCCTTTAGTTTCTTTGATGATGTTAAAGGTGGAGTTCCGGATGAACTTGGCCTAATAGCAGGAGGGACATATGTCTTCGGAGTAGGAAGTAATGGTCCTGACATAACTCCACTCCTTGTAGTCACTACATCAACTGAAGATATTGCCCCACAGTGAGCTTTCGGGTTTGGAATTGGTTGCGCAGGCAGCCTTGCTTCATTTTCTCCCACCATACTATCCATTTTGCTCACAAGCATCTTAACAGTATCCTTTAAGCCATTCACTTCATTTGTCATCTTGCTCATCAATTCCAACTGCATTTTCATGATTTCCTCCATTCCATTTGACTGAACATTTTGTTGTTCATTCTGCCTCGGCACTTGAAATTGACTTGGATGATTTGGTAGTCGATTTCCTTGTATTGTCGATCCACTTGCATATGACTGATTGTTCTTGTACGACAAGTTTGGATGATTCCTCCAAGAAGGATTGTAGCTGTTTGAGAATGGACCTTGACTTTGGGCATAACTTACTTCTGAAACCGATGATCCAATTGCTGAATAGAAGGTACATTCTGTTGAAGGATGACCTGCTTGGCCACATACATCACACATTTGAGGCACACTTACTGAAGCTACAGATGTACCGATGCAATTTGACATGATACTATCCATCTTCTTGTTTAAGATGTCAATCTGAGCCACCATGCTATCATTTGCAGACACATTGTACACACCAGGATGTGGTGGTTCTATTGCTCTTTCACTTGACCATTGGAAATGATGAGACGCCATACTTTCAATCAATGCAAATGCTTCATCAAGGGTTTTGTTCATGATTCCTCCTCCAGCAGCAGAATCGACAAAAGCTCTAGTCTGAGTAGACAATCCTTTGTAAAAGGTTTGTAACACCAGCCATCTTTCTAAACCATGATGAGGACACATTCTGATTAAAGAGTTGAATCTTTGCCATGCGTCATACAAACTCTCTCCATCATATTGAGTGAACCTTGTTAACTTGTCCCTATATTCAGAAGCTTTTGTTGGTGGAAAGTATCTCTCAAGAAATGTCTGCAATAAAGTCTCCCAAGTATCCTTCAGATGTTCCGGCAATGAGTGAAGCCATACTCTTGCTCCATCTCTCAAGGAAAATGGAAATAGTGATAATCTGATAGCACTCGGTGAAACTCCATTTTGCTTGAGGGTGTTACAATACTCCAAGAAAGTCCTTATATGCTCATGTGGGTCTTCTAAAGTTGTTCCACCAAATCTGGACTGTTGTACCATGTTAATCAGAGCAGGCTTCAATTCAAAATTGTTCGCCTGAATAATTGGTTGCACCATTTCTCCTGGTATCCCATGATCTCTTGGGATCCACAAGTCCCTACGCAAAGGTACTGGATCAGGCATCTTTTCTTCTTCTTGATCTTGCAAAGTTTCAGCAACTTGAAACCGTGTTTGATTCTCTCTTCTTCTTCTCAGTAAAGTCCTTTCAATTTCTGGATCAAATGGCTCTAGTGAATGTTCAGGTTGAAGCATAAGACAATTTCCTGTAAAGTTCCTGAAATTGACACATGCTAGTTTTCTCAAAACTGCAGACAATGTTAGGAAATGGTTAGTTGCTAGCAATACTACGCAATCGACCTAAAATAAATCCTGATCTGCTTCTACTAATGTGCTAATGAAATTTAGATCCCCGGCAATGGCGCCAAAATGATCGTTTGTAATATAGCAGGGTTTTTACGCCCAAACTACGGATGTCGTATTCTCCACAAGAATCTAGAACTTCGGAGCACACATTTGAAGCATTCAGAACAACTGAACAAATGAATCCAACCGAAGTGACAACAAGCAGCTACTGGAACAAGGTAAAACAAAATAATATGCAGCAAGGGTAAAAGGGTTCAGAAATAGGACTTTCTCTTTTTAGTGATTTTCTTGTAAGCAAACAGACAAGTAACACTAGCACATGGAAGATGGTTCAGACATCACACACAACTCATGCAACCAATTAAAGTGACAGCAGCTCACAGGAGAATAACTACTAACTTAATATCCTGCAAAGGATCACAACAATTCAGCAAGGATACATGAGGGTTCAACAAAGGTGCACAGGTAACAGAGTAAATTTCAGACCCAACAGTGCATATACTCAGAGAACAGGAACAAGAGAAGAGAGAAGTTCAGAGCCTATGGGTCTTGATGATCTTCGATTCGAAGCTGTAGATGTTGCAGGCGAAGAAGAGTAGCAGAGGCACATTGGAGACGATCTGTAGCAGCAGAAACTTCCGCGTGGATGTTGAAGAAGAGTAGCGGAGGAGGATCCTTGGGGTTGAGCTGCAGCATGTTGAAGAGGACTTGGTGAAGATCAGCAGCAGAGCGCCCGGCCTTGGGGAGGAATCGTGGTGGCCTTCGCGGGAGGTCAGCCGACCACCCGAAGCAGAGAACCACCTGGTGTCTGGCGCCCCGCAGGTGATGCCGCAGCAGCGGTCGTCGGAGTTGAAGCAGAGCGGCGCGGGCGTCAATGTTGGAGCAGAGCGGCACGGGCGTAGGTGTTGGAGACGAGCAGCAGCAGTCGGTCAGGACGGAGAAGCCTCGCAGTGGAACACCGAGAAGTCGTTGGAGAGGATCAACAACTCCGTTTCTTGAGGTTGGGGATGAGGAAGTACAGCGGGTCGACGTCGTCGTGGAAGAGGAGCAGTGGATTCGATCTGGTTCTCCTTCTCGCTTCCCTCGATCCCCTTTTCTCCCACCTCCGATCTGGTGTTCCTCTGGTTCGATCTGGTGGTGGGTGAGCAGCGTGGAGAGCAAGAGCAGTCGGCCCCCTGGTTGTTTTTTTCTTCGACCCCCACTCCTCTTCTTGGTGGTTCAGTCGCGCGTGGGATCAGACACCACGTCTGGTGTGTCGCGCCAGACCCCAGCTCCTCTGGTACTTTTCAGTTTTTCCCCCTTGAGAACTGAACTCTTCTCCAAGTTGATCCCCGCTTTAGTGTTGAAAGCATTTTCGATGAAATTTGGGTGCCTAAACGCACCAGTCCTGCAAAAAATGAATAATTGTTGTAAAAATATCACAATAGGAATATTTCTGTAGGAATGAATACTTTATGAGTGATTACTGAGATCATATGTTTAATTTGTGACTCAAAAAGGCTAAAAATACTATATGCATAAATGTGCTATCACATACACTAGAAGGGAGCTATAGTCCCCACTCAATAGTTCCCTGCATCGAATGCGCGTGCTCGACATGGACAGCCACAGCAACGGCAGGGCCATCGACAAGTCAGCACATGATGCTCACTCCTATGGATGGCGGCCAGATAGGTTGTACCCTCATCTTACTTGTGTGCAACATTTATGGTTTGTTATTCATCTAAGCATGGAAAATAGATTATCACATTTCACTGTATATTCATGCTGATCTCTTACGGTCTTGTTCAGGAGTTAACGCTGTTCCATAGTTCAGCTAAGATACCTATTCTTTAGGTAATGCTATTCCATAGTTATCATCCATCAGCCAATGCTATCCCACATGCTGGTGATTATAGTATTATACCACTTCTAGTATTACCTATGTTGTTCTTTAATACTTTTGTGTGCCATCTAGTTAATCTGGAGTACAAACGATACATATTCTGTAGCTTTCATATGTGTTCTCCCTTTAGTTTTTGAGACCTATTGCTACTAGTTAACCCCAACCCTACTATTTATGTTATCTCCTATAGGAACTCATTACATAAATCTAACTACTAGTTGTCTTCCATGCATGTCAGATATAATTGCACAGACTGATATATCCACAAGAACCTCACAGAGCAATGTAAAGGCCAATAAACTTGATGTCAATGATACCCAATATGATGGAACATGTAAAGGCAGTTCTTCAGAAGACTTGCAGAAAGATGATGAATCCTCTTCACCCCACAAGGTCCTTGCTCTAACTTGGCCCGTGATATGGGTACAACATGCATATAATGTCCTGGAGTGTATCTACTCTGTTGCAATGCCATGTGCTTAGCATGCTGATCATGCATGTAAATATGTCATGCCTTCCTGTTTTTCAGTAGCTATTCCATTCATGATAACATGTTTTCAAATTCAAGTACTGCCATTCTACTCTATCGCAATTCCATCTGCTTAATTTGGACATCATGCTTCTGAATATCTTATGCATTGTTATTCATCAGTGTGTACTTCATCTGTCTACCATACCATGTTTTTTTACATTGAAGTGTTGTTCTAGTGCTCTGCTGCAATGCCATCTTAGTTTCCCAATCATACACGTGTATGTTGCCTTAGTTTTTTCTGTACGTATTCTGCTAGCATACAATTTTACATTCAACTAGTGTTTTTTATTGTGTTGTCCTGTCATATCCCTAGCTCTTACACCATACTCCCTCCGTCCGGATTACATGTTGCCGAAATGGATAAGAAGGATGTATCTAGAACTGAAATATGCCTAGACCCATCCATTTTTTCCGGATGGAGGTACATGTCAATATGTCATGCCTTTCTATTCTTCAGTACCTATTCCATCTCTCTGCTGTACCATGTTTTATAATTGAAGCACCATTCTTCTATACAAGGCATGCAAGGGGAAGACGACTATGTTAGAATATGAAGGGTTACAAACAAGGTCTTTGCAAAAGATCCAAATGCCAAGAGATAATAAACCAACTCCAGTTTTTATAGATACTGCTACAGCATAGAGAAACCCAACTCCTACTGATAATAAGCAGATTCCAGTGGCCAAAGAACTAGTCCACTCCAGTCCAGCAAAAGTATGTCAACTCCATTCTAAGAAGCGTGTGTGTATCCTTGCATCATGAAATTTTATAGCATGCTGATCATATTTTCTACATGTTTCTTACCCATCTCTCTTTTAGAAGATAAGCTTAATAGATAGAAGAATTTCTACACTGGTATCGTCTGTGAGGAAAGATTCTTGCAGGAATTCTCTGTGCTCCAATTCAGATGTAAGTACCTGTTGTATATCACTATATTTTTACATCAGCATGTATTTTGTTAATCAGTGTGAATCCAACCTTTATCTGATCTAAATTTAGTTGTAGCAAAATGTATGTAAAGGCCACAATGTTGATTGTTGTAAGGAAAACTATCTGGTAGTTTTGCATCCTGAGCTGCATGAGTGTACTATCTCATATCAGTGGGTTTGAATACTTTGGTTCTGTAGTGGGTTTTTCAGTGTTTTTTTACTATGTTGTCCTGTCGTATCCCTAGTTCTTACATCATACTCCCTCCGTCCGGATTACATGTCGCATAAATGGATAAAAAGGATGTATCTAGAACTGAAATACGCCTAGACCCATCCATTTATTTCCGGATGGACGAAATACATGTCAATATGTCATGCCTTTCTATTCTTCAGTACCTATTCCATCTCTACTATACCATGTTTTATAATTGAAGCACCATTCTTCTATATAAGGCATGCAAGGGGAAGACGGCTATGTTAGAATCTGAAGGGTTAAAAACTAGGTCTTTGCAAAAGATCCAAACACCAGGAGACAATAAACCAACTCCAGTTTTCATAGATACTGCTCCAGCACAAAGAAACCCAACTCCCACTGATAATAAGCAGATTCAAGTGGCCAAAGAACTAGTCCGCTCCAGTCCAGCAAAAGAATGTCAACTCCATTCTAAGAAGCGTGTGCGTATCCTTGCATCATGAAATTTTATAGCGTTCTGATCATATTTTCTACATGTTTCTTACCCATATCTCTTTTAGAAAATAAGGTTAAATGATAGAAGACTTCCTTCATTGGGATTGTATTCGAGGAAAATATCTTGCGGGAATTCTCTGTGCTCCAATGCTGATGTAAGTACCTGTTGTATATTACTATATTTTTACATCAGCATGTATTTTGTTAATCGGCGTGAATCCAACCTTTATCTGATCTAAAATTAGTTGTAGCAAAATGTTAAAGGCGCCAATGTTGATTTTTGTAAAGAAAACTGCCTGGTAGCTTTGCATACTGAGCTGCATGAGTGTACTATCTCATATCATGCACATTACTGAATTGTAGTGCTGCTCTGGTTGCCCATTCATTCATTGTGTCAATGTTGCTTTCGTATTACCTTACCTGGCTGATGATAGCTGTGCCATATTGTGTTAATTTGGTGTAGGCTAGTTGCCCAAATGTTTTTTGTGTCAATGTTGCTTTCGTATTATCTGACTTGGCCAATGATAGCAATGCTAGTGTGTTAATTTGGTGCTGGCTACTGAAGATAAGAAGACAAACTCTGAAAACAGCAAGGCAACCCCATTGTTTCTTTCCAATAAATCTAGGCCAGGTAATATGGCAATAACTCATTAATAATCTATTTGATTCCTGTGACACCCCAAAATTTTTACCTTGTTTTATTAATTAAAATTTTTGCCAGGAAACTAAATTTTTTATTTTCTGGGCTCCCTTTTGATTTTTGAATTTTTTTCTCCCTTGGTATTATGGAGTTTTCCCCTAAGTGAAAACTTTTCAAATATGTTATTGGACTTGTTTAACCTCTCAAGAAAAACTTTTCTTTTATTAGTAGAACTAATTACATAATTAATTTGCTTGATCTTTATTTTCTTGAAAAATGGTTTTTCCAAGGTTATATGGCCATATTTGAACTACAACCATCTCATAAATTCATTTAAAGTTCCAACCAAAATTTGGAGATGTCAGGTGATGTTTTTAAATCACTTTTATGCAAAAATGTCTTTTATCATGAAATATTTTGAGCTCTACACCCAATTTTCTTCTCTGGTCCATTGGGCAATTTTGCACTACAACTCATTTAAATACTTCCTTCTAGCCTCCACCAAAATTATGGGATGCGGGTAGTAGCTTATGATTCAACTTTATGCAAAAACCCAATGATGTTGTTTGAAAAATTTGAGTGTATCAACCTCATCTTCATTCTGGTCCAACTTGATGGTTTGTATGGCAACCATATTCTTGCTTGCTCTTTGGCCCTTGATTCTTTCTCCTGCTTGTAGTGTACCTTGCCAAACCCTTAAGTCCAGGAGAGTGGACCCATTGGATGATTCTAAGTGCTTGCAGCCATGCCCTCTTCTTTCTATCAAAAACTGAGGTTTTGCAAAACTTGCACTAACAAGTTTCTTCTTTTGACAAACTAACCTCACCACCCTCTTGTGCATCCAAAGAGACTTCAATCTGGAAGAATTGGCCACTCCAAGAAAAGCCTAGGTGCCTGTGGCATTTTGTCAAACACCTGGAGTGCATGGACAGAATTGGCATGAGTGTTTGTTTGCATTGTGAACTTGGCCAGCTGACCTAACCACCATGTCCATTTACCTTCTGACTAACCCTAACCTAGCCATGTTTCTTGCCAGCCTCACCCGCGACCTCTAGCATGCCTTAGCATTTCATCGAGCACGTCCCGTGCGTGCTCTGGGCGCGAGCAGAGCACGCGTATTGCACGTGCCGCGCCCGAGCCGACACGTAGCGCCCCTGGTTTTTCCCTCCCTGTAGAGCCACGCCACTCACTCCCCTCCTGCACCGCCACGCCACCCCGACCACCCTGGCACCCTACAGCGCCGCCGTCAGGGCACTCTTGGCGGCACACCGGCGTTCGCAGCGCGCCTCTGCCACGGTCGGCGCCGCCCGAGCCACCCCGGCTCGCCACCTGCCCCTGGGAGCTGCGCAAGCTTATCCCCTCGCTCGTCGGCTAGCTCTCGTTGCCTCCACGTCGCCCTACAAGCTACAGAAAGACGGTCGCCGGCGACCTTATCCTCGGCCGCTGCGGAACTGCCTTGACGAGCCTATTTAAGAAGCCTCGAGCTCTTCCCCGCACGCAGGCAGTCTCAAGCCACCCCCTAGGACCCCCTTTGGCAGCCAATCAAACCGGGGAGGTCTCCTTGCCCATCTCCGGCAACCGCAGCTGCCGCCACTGCCCCGGCCATTCCGGCTCCACCAGGGCCTCCCCCTCTCCACTCTCTCCACCAGGAGCTCTCCCTCCCTCTCATGAGTGCAACCCCACGCTCAATTTTGGTCGGGAACCACCGTAGCCCCAAACCCACTTTGCTCCCGAAGCCTCCTCCGCCGCGAAGCTCGCTGCCAGCAGCTCACTCCGTCCCCACCGACCCAACGACCACTGGGAGGACCACCCTAGTCTTGCGGATCCATCCCCACCCTCGGGGGCCCGCGAGGAGCCGCCAAACACCGGCGACGATCGCCGGAGCCCCCGCCTCTGTTCGGCCAGAGGAAGAAGAGGGAAGGGGACTGGTCAAACCTGACCATTGGGGCCCCTGGACCCACTGTTAGCGACCCAACCCGCCTCCACCCGTGTTTAAGTGAAGGCGTATAACTCCCCAGTACGTTTCCCCTACACCGAAAACGTATTCCATCTGAAGCGTTTTTTTATAAAAACAGATTTTGACCAGGACTTTGACTGGCTATAACTTTTAAAATATAAATCCAAATGACTGGATTCTTTTTTCTACATCTCCCAAATATTGTCTAGTTTATTTTAAGATTTATTTCAAAAAATTTCAGACAACTTTTTGGTACTGTTTTTGAAACTATATATTGATTCAAAAATATTTTTAAATAGGATTTTGGAGAGAGGAGAAAGCTTTCAAATGTTTTGGAGTGCACCCTGCCTCCCCACAACTTGAAGGCAAGCATTCTGAACCCCGGCATAATATTTTTGGTGTGTTCATTGACACATTTATAACACCACCTCATTTCAGAGAACTTGCTATTTCATGTGATATGATCATTTGCATGGATGCATATTAATGATTTCCATGCTGTTGGAAATGAACACACTTGTGATGGTAATCATCCTCATGTGCCTTGCATGCATGCCGGAAGGAATCCGGGAAAGCCTCTGCCTTGGGTAGGCGTGAGCTTGTCGCCAGTCTCCGTCGGGACGGTTGTGTCCGGTATGGCATAGTAAGGTATAATGAGTGTTGATTGTGTTGTTTGAAATATATTTGTGATACATATCATGCAGGGAATTCATAAACCTCCTGAGTCGACCGTAGATCGAGTCTTGTTCCAGTAACCCCCATACTTGTTTCGTACTACCACTTGTCCCTACAACAAGTAGGGTACGGTTCAGTAAGTCGCCAACCCCTTTCAAGCACACACCGTACAGAGAGGCCATGGTGGAAGGTACCGGTTGTAGCTGGTAGGCAGGCCACCTGGTCCGGGGGCATGGGTGTTTCCGGTTGGGACCGAGAGGGGGGCACCCCTTAGAGCGCGCGGTATAAATTTGATCCCATGCTACGCGAGGTTGTAGCCTCCCCACTTAGAGTTTTGCTTGACAGGTGTCGTGGGTGATTCCAGACACCGGTGGGTTAAGCTGGTGTGTGCAAGTCAGGTGTGTTTTCAATTAAAAGACCGTAGATGGAATTAGTCCCAATGGACTAAAGGAATCCGTTACTCATGGGTAAAGAGTACACCCTCTGCAGGGATTAAACCTATTCGGATAGCCGCATCCATGGTTAAGGACTACAGTCTGGGTCGGGTCAAGTGTCGGTCTTAGTGTCGGTCTTCGGAGGAGAAACTACTAAATCAGAACGTGGATCATCACTGATGACTTGTGATAATTATGTTATGTTTATTATGGACTAACCCATTTTATTATTTGAATTCTTGAGTATCCCTGGGACGGCTCTACCTCCTGGATATTCATTGTGATTATTTATTTTATAAGCCCTTTATGTGGTGTCGCCGAGACGCCCGACTGTGGCATTGCTTGTTATTTATTTACTTTATAAGCCCTTTATGTGGCGTCGCACATACGCCCGACTGTGGCATGCTTATTATTTATTTACTTTAAAAGCCCTTTATGTGGCGTCGCACAGACGCCCGACTGTGGCATGCTTATTATTTATTTACTTTAAAAGCCCTTTATGTGGCGTCGCACAGACGCCCGACTGTGGCATGCTTGTTATTTATTTACCATATAAGCCCTTTATGTGGTGTCGCTTAGACGCCCGACTGAGGCATTGTGACACTCCAAAATTTTTGTGGTTTTTGTTTTCAGAAAGAGCCTTGCTTGGTTTGAAGAAGGTCATTTAAACCCTTCTTAAAAACCTCTCTCTAAGTTTGCCCTCTAAAAATCTTTTCTTGGATTTAGTTTCTTCTAAAAAGAAAACCTTTTTGGTTTTGGGCTTTTATTTGGTTTTGATCCATTCTTGTTTTACCATGCCTCTTATGGTAAAACTCCCCCAAAACCCCTCCTTCCACTTTGGAACAACCCAAACATTCTGTCCAAACTAATAAAATCCATTTTTGGATTTTATTCCATTTATTTCTTTTCCCAAAACAATTCTGTCCTTTATTTTGAACCTAGGTGATTTGCAAAGCAAGTACCCTAATGCCTTTGATTCTTGATCCCAAACCAACTCCCCTGGATAGTCCTTAGCACCCACAACCAAGAACCATCAAGATCTACTCTTCTTCTTTTCAAAATTTTCAAATTTCACCCTCTGCAAGTTTGGACCAGATTTGCCAAATTTGGTGAAATTCATATCTCCACTCCTCCAAATATTCCACCAAAATTCAGGCAACCTCTAGTTGCAATGAGAGACCAGTCCACCAAAACCAGCTCAAGGAAAAATCCCCACATGCCAAAATCATTTTGTCGAACACCTGGCATGCACTGTTACTGTTCACATTCAGTAAAATTCAGATTTCAGTGTCGTTTCTTCGTCAAAAGTTTCAGTCACAGGAAAACTGTGCACTTGGCACGTTGCTTGCAGCCCTTCCTTCTTGTCCGGAGCTCCACACGCGCGCTTGGCGCCTTCCTGGCATCGGTGGCGCCCTGGCCCGCCTGCACCGGCGTGTCCCGCGGCGGCAGAACCACCGTAACGGCCGACAGGGGGCAACACTGCGGTATAACGCCGTTCGGCACCGCCCAAACCTCCTGAGAGCTCCGTGTGGCCATCTCCTTGCCAGCGCACACATGCAGCACCGTCGCCGTGGCCTGGCACGCGCAGAGCGTGTTCTCTACCGCCGACGTGCCATGCGGCTGTTCTGTCGAGGACAGGCCGTAATCCTCCCCCCCTTGCTGAGTTGGACACAGGGATGGCACCAGTGCTTTATCTAGATGATGCTCAAGCCCCTAAGCCGACCATCCACCCACAGCGCCGTCGTAACCACTCACTGGACTTTTCCGTTCACGGCAACCGCCTCGGCCGGCTATAAATAGCACCCCCCGAGCTTGCTCTCGCCCCCGCACAACTCCACCACCTCACCAGACTCCGCCTAGCCACTAGAAGAGCCTCGAGGGGCCCTTCTTCCTCAACTCCGGCCACCTCCGTCCGCCTCGGGCTCCTGCAACGTTCTCTTCGGTGAGAACTCCTCCATCGTCCTACTCTTGCCCGTAGCCTCGTACCACCACCAGGAGGCTAACCCCCACTTCAATTTGACCCCCGCAGCTATCTCCGGCAAGATCCATGACGACCCGAACCACCGTCCGTCGGAGAAAGGGCCGCCGTTGACACAGTGCCCGCCGGCGACCACCACCACCACCCACCGACACGGAAAGGTGCACTGATCACGAAGGTACCACCCGATCACCCAGCCCCGCCGTGGATCACCGTCGGCGACCACCGCACCTCTCGGGCACCGTCGCACCCTGTTTCCCTCGTTTGAATTTTCAAACCTGACGGGTGGAGCCCGCCTGTCAGCCTCTCAGTCTTTTCTTTTAAACGAACCGTTTTCTGGACTTTTCCGCAGAACCCCCTGGAAGTTTTCTGTTTCATTACAGATGGGTCCTTGGACCAAAACTCTTATAACTTTTAAATAGAAAATGGTTTTTGATTGATTCTTTTTCTGTCACCTTTCTTTTTTGGTCTAGTTTTTTGTCATATTTACTTGAAAAATATATGGAACACTTTTCTGTACACTCACGGTATTTACATTACGTACGTATTTTTTTCTTATACCGTAGATACCGGAGGAGGTGACGGAGCTGCGAACTTCACACAGTTAGGCTCCGACTACTCCGAAACAGACAAGCATGTTTGAACTTTTGATATGATGAGTGGTTGTTGCATGTTTGCATTTTAGTATGGTCATGGCATGTTTATGAACATTTCTTTGAATGTTATATTTCATGCACATAAGTGGAAAGTAAGTTTCGGAAAGCATATGTTGTTGGATACATATTTGCATGGCCATGTGATGGCATGAGGATGGGTAAGATGGCAGTGTTGTGACATGCCAGTCTTATGCCAGATTATTTGACTTCGTGTCATCGTGAATCAAATCACATTCCCATTCATTTCCTTCCTGTACTGCCACATGTTTTCCGAAAGGAATATGGCTTAGTAAGTTGCAAATCGTTTTTCTGGTACACACCAAATAGAGAGGCCGGGATGAGGGTTCCATGGCCCTGGATTAAAGCCCGTCATCCGGTCAGGGGGCATGGGTGTTTCCGGTTGGGACCGAGAGGGGGGCACCCCTTAGAGCGCGCGTATAGAAATTTGATCCCATGCTATTCGAGGTTGTGACCTCCCCGTCTCAAAGTTTTTCTTGGACGTTGTTCAGGGTGATTCCTGGCATCGTGAGGTGAAATGGGTGTGTGCTAGTTAAATGTGTTTCTTCCGAAATACCGTAAACGGAACTAGTCCTTTGTGACTACAGAAATCCGTTAGCTGTGGTCAGTTAGTACAAACTCTGCAGAGTCTCAAATTCTTTATATCATCTTGTACTTGTCCAAGTACGGTATTCATCTTATCTTGTCAGAAATAAGCCTCAGTGACAAAACTCCGGTGGACTACATGTGTGTAAATCCGGTTAAAAGTTTATTCTTGTGGATGGACTAACCTGTTATTTACATTTGATATAAGCCCTTTCTGTGACATCGCTCAGACGTCCGACTGTGGCATACTTGTTATTTACTTTTGTTATATAAGCCCTTTCTGCGATGTCGCTCAGACATCCGACTGCGACATACTTGTTATTTACTTTTGTTATATAAGCCCTTTCTGCGATGTCGCTCAGACATCCGACTGCGGCATACTTGTTATGTACTTTTGTTATCAAGCCCTTTCTGTGACGACGCTCAGATGTCCGACTAGGGCATTTCTTTTACAAGCCTTGTTTGTGATGTCGCTCAGATGTCCGACTGTGGCATTTCTTTTATAAGCCCTGTCTGTGACGTCGCTCAGATGTCCGACTGTGGCATTTCTTTTATAAGCCCGGTCTGTGACGTCGCTCAGATGTTCGACTGTGGTATTTCTTTTAAAGCCCTTTATGTGGTGTCGCTAAGACGCCCGACTGTGGTATTTCTTTTAAAGCCCTTTATGTGGTGTCGCTAAGACGCCCGATTGCGGCATTTCTTTTAAGCCCTTTATGTGGTGTCGCTTAGACGCCGGACTACGGCATGACCTTTATTTGTTTACCTTTCGAGGCGTCGCTCCAGACACCCGATCGGTTTTCAGTTATTTATTTTATTTATCAAGTCATGCAACAATTTTATTGTTGGGATGAGCATCATTAATTTTATTCATGACGCATTCATGCATTCATTTATTATGTCTTTTGTCCGAACTATCTTGCGAGTACTTTCAAAGTACTCACCTGGCTTGTTGATTTGGCCAAATGTTGATGAAGGCGATCTCATGGATGAAGAGTTCGATAGCGAGTCCGACGCCTAGAGGAGTCCCAGTCAGTCCCGTGCGATCCTGTTTTGGTCACTCTATCATATCCGCTTCCGCCACCCCAGAATAAATTCATCGAGCCTCACTTCGATGCTCGATGAGCTGCCAGTTAGGAGTCAAGTTATCCACCACCACTTTTTACCTCGAGCTAGTAGCATGCCACCACACCCCTGTGTCATAACCGCCCTTATGTAAAATATTGGCGAGTTTGTAATAATTTGTTAAGCAGCCTCAGCTCAACCCTGTAATATATTTAATGCTACTGGTCCTCTGTTTATCAAGTATTTGTCTACCAGTGAGGATGACTTTTCCTATACTGGGATCTAAAGATCGATTTTCTCAATAATTATTTTATTGAAAAACCGGTTGTGACAGACTTGGTACCAGAGCCAGGCTGACTGTAGGAAGCCACTAGGTGCAATCGCTAATTGGTTATTAGCATGATAGAGTTTATTCATGTTTTTACAAATGTAGTCATTTTTCTGACAGTCAGCATCAAATTTATGATCTGATTGTTCAGGATTTTTGCCTACTTTTGTAGATGGCTGGCAACGACTGTGAGTCGCAGATGTTCGCCAACGTGCCTGAGGGGTTCGTCAAGCTCCTCTCCTTCATCGTTCAGGTCGCAATGGGGCCATCCGTGCGCCCAGTCTTCACACTTTATCCACACAAGATCAACGACAGTCTGACCATGCACCAGGCCGCGGTGCAATTCAGGGGAGGGCGTGCTGAGATACACCGCTTCCGTTTCTTGGGGAGATCCATGCCTACAGAGAGGCATGCTATGCAGATGGCTGCCCGCGAGGCGATAGCTCGTCTTCAGGATGTCCTTCCTGCAATGAAGACCCGTCGCTACCGCTACCTTCCATGCCACGTGCTTTACACCTGTCACTACTCTTTCTCTTGCCCCAGAGGAGAGCGAGACGAGGCCTTTGAGATGCTTGTCAAGTACCTCCGAGCCCTGGAGGCAGCCTTCGATAGCATGGTGGACGACCTCGTAGCTGCATGCATGGACTAAGTTCATGGCTGTGCCGCTAACAGGAGGGAACTCCTGCACACCGCTCCACCGCTGACTTTTATCTCGTCCTCAACTTCTCATTTGCCTACCATTCACTCCACTGCTCGTCGTCTTCCTACCAGTGAGGAATTCAACCAAGCTATTGCACCCACTCCCGTTCGCGCTGCACCACTTATTGCACCCACTCCCATATGTGCTACTCCACCTATTCCGCCCACTCATATTCAGGTTACTCCGCCTATGGCACCTGCTCCATCAAATCAGTGCCGCATTCCTCGTATGGAACCTATTAGCGAGGAGGAGGTAGATTCCCCAGCGTCACGGTGTCTCACCCTCGGCAGGCCAAGGGAGATCCTCACCATCTCCGACTGAGTACGCGTAAACGCCATGCGATGTACCGACTTGTGTGATATGTTTATATGTACATAGGTTGTGAGAAGTAGCCTATTTGCGCATCATGTAGGATCTGGAGAAGTGCACTAGTCTAAATAACAAGTCAGGATTATGTACGCATATCCTGAGTGATGTAATGTATAATTATGCTCGCGTGTAAGATATGTAATAGTCCTTCTCCGCGCGCAACCGTGTATTTTCAAAAAAATATCTTGGAGTTTTAAAATTTTCTTTATGTGTGATTTTATTGACTTTTGCGACTCTCTTTCTTGTCTTACGAGTTTCACAAAATATATCCCCAGAGTGAAAGATGTCTCGTCCTTGGACGCGCTCCATGCCAAATCAGCCAGAGGAAAATTATGGCACACCGCAAAACCACAATTTCACTCAGGGACAGACAAGTCAGCAGGACAGTGAAACAACATTTACCCAAGTGTGTCGTCTGTATGAACAGAGTTAGCAACAACACCAGGAGATGATGAACCAATTCATCGATATGGGAAGTAACCGTGGTTAGTATCAACAGCAATCCAAATTATCGGAGTTACAGAAGACGCGTCCTCCAACATTTTCTCACACAGACAAGCCTCTTGAGGCCGATGACTGGCTTCGAGACATGGAGAGAAAATTAATTATTGCACAGTGTTCAGACCGTGAAAAAGTATTGTATGCACCACATTACCTCACGGGATCAGCCGCATCGTGGTGGGAAAACTTCCTGCACATGCACCCCAATGAAAATGAAATAACCTGGGAGGATTTCAAAGAAGGTTTTCATGGGGCACACATTCCTAAGAATGTTATGAAAATCAAGAAGAGAGAATTTGATGACCTCAAGCAAAGGACCATGACAGTGTCAGAATACAACAGCCAATTTACTCTGCTGCCTCGCTACGCCAACGAAGAGCGCATGACCGAGAGCAAGAAGATGGAAAAATTCTTGGAAGGCCTGGCACCTGCCCTTAAATGCCAGCTGGTTGTGCATACCTTCCTAGATTTTAAAACACTGGTGGATAAGGCCATTACTCTGGAAAATGAGTGACGTAGCCTGGAATATTTCTGCAAACGCAAAAGGGACCAGACCACTTTTTCTCGCAACCCCAGAAACAAGACGGAATTTCAGAAGGGTGGAATACACAAAACCCCGACGGATAATTCATGCCCAATCAAGAATTTCCATGCAAGAGACAAGGAGTTCACCTATCGCCCAGGCGTTACTTGTTACGCTTGTGGAGAAGAAGGGCACTATGCCAAGCAGTGCCCCAAGCCAAGGAACTCAACCCCGAAACCTAACAATGGTGGCAATAATTCAGCGCCAAAGCGAAACAATTTCAACCCCAATAACAACCACCGGAAAGGTCACCTGAACCACGTGACCCGAGAGGAAGCACAGAACGCCCCAGATATCGTACTCGGTACGTACCCTGTCAACACAATACCTGCCATGGTTTTGTTTGATTCTGGAGCTTCTCACTCATTCATTTCGAAGAGTTTTGCTTTGCAACATAATTTTTCGATGCTTCCCTTGGAAAAATCAATGATCATCAAGTCCCCTGGAATTAAGCAAGTGACCCAGAGTTACTGTCAAGGTGTGGTTATTGAATTTGAAGGATTGAAGTTTTACGCCAACCTTATTGTATTGGAAAGCAAAGGACTGGATGTCATCCTAGGGATGGATTGGTTAACCACCAACAAAGGTTTTATTGACTGCTTCAACCGGACCGTGATTCTCACACACCATCACGGGAAGAAAATAAAAGTTTCAGCCAAAGAGAGACAAATACCTCGGCAACAAAGATTAAACAAGGTGGACGTTTCTGAGCTGAACAAGGTTCCAGTAGTATGTGAATTTCCAGACGTATTTCCAGAAGAACTACCAGGCATGCCACCGGACCGAGAGATAGAATTCAGCATTGAGCTAGCACCCGGAACCGCTCCCAATTACAAGAAACCATATAGAATGGCACCATCCGAATTGGTGGAATTGAAGAAGCAAATAAAAGAATTATTGAAGAAAGGATACATACGAGCCAGTTCCTCACCTTGGGGTTCTCCAATTTTATTTGCCAAGAAAAAAAGATGGAACACTGAGGTTGTGTATTGATTATCGAGCTCTCAACATGGTCACAATCAAGAACAAATACCCAATGCCCCGAATAAATGATTTATTTGATCAGCTCGCACAGGCCAAAGTCTTCTCAAAAATTGACTTGAGATCAGGATACCACCAATTAAAAGTGCGAACAGAAGATATTCCCAAGACAGCCTTCACTTCCAGATATGGACTGTATGAGTTCGCAGTAATGCCATTTGGGCTAACCAACGCCCCCGCATATTTTCTTCATCTCATGAACAAAGTATTTATGAAGTATATGGACAAGTTTGTTGTGGTATTCATCGATGACATTTTGATATACTCCAAAACACCAGAAGAGCACGCCGAGCATCTCAGGATTGTACTAGAAGAACTCAGGAAACATCAACTGTACGCCAAATTCAGCAAATGTGAATTTTGGCTAAGACAGGTGGGTTTTCTGGGCCACGTACTCACCCAAGAAGGTATTGCAGTAGACCCGGAAAAGGTCAAGGCCGTACTTGGCTAAAAACCACCAGCTAGCGTAACGGACGTACGGAGTTTCTTGGGAATGACAGGCTATTATCGGAGATTTATTGAAGGATTCTCCACCATAGCAAAGCCAATGACGCAGTTGCTCAAGAAAGGCAAGAAGTTTGAATGGACGGAAGCATGTGAGAAAAGCTTCCAAGAGCTAAAAAGGAAGTTAACAACGGCACCAGTATTAATTGTGCCAGACATACACAAGAATTTTGAGGTATATTGTGACACATCCCGGAAAGGCCTCGGATGCGTATTGATGCAAGAAGGCAAGGTAGTCGCGTATGTCTCCAGACAACTCCGCAAGCATGAGGAGAATTATCCCACTCATGACTTAGAATTGGCAACGGTCATCCATGCACTCAAGGAATGGAGACACTTCCTACTTGGAAATCGTTGTGAGATATACACAGACCATAAGAGTCTTAAGTATATTTTCACACAGCCGGAACTTAATTTACAGCAACGACGCTGGTTGGAGTTGGTGAAGGATTATGATGTTGGGATCCACTATCATCCCGGAAAAGCAAATGTTGTGGCAGATGCCCTTAGTCGGAATCCCAGCACGGACGACGACAGTATACCAAAGTTGAGGCCAGAATTTCAACAGGAATTTGCCAGACTCAATTTAATAATGGTTACCGAAGGCAGTGTGTCGAATCTAGAAATACAGCCTACCCTGATGGAAAAGATTAAGGAGGCCCAGCACGGACACCCCAGCATTGAAGGCATAAAAAGGAAAGTGAGTTTGGGCAAGGCCTCAGAATTCAACGTAGATGAGCAAGGAATATTGTGGTACGGAGAGAGACTTTGCGTACCAAATATCAAGGACCTCAAACAGCAGATTCTGGCTGAAAGCCACACCGCTCCGTATTCAATCCATCCTGGAGGGACAAAAATGTACAAAGACCTTCAGGGAAATTTTTGGTGGCACGGTATGAAGAGAGATATAGCCACGTTCATTGCATGTTGTGACTCTTGTCAACGTATCAAGGCCGAGCACCAGAAACCAGCCGGGCTGTTACAGCCAAACAAGATACCCGAGTGGAAGTGGGACGAGATTGGAATGGATTTCATTGTTGGACTGCCACGGTCACGACACGGAAACGATGCCATATGGGTCATAACCGACAGATTAACCAAAGTGGCACATTTTATTCCGGTGAAGACAATTCACACCACTCAGAGGCTGGCCAGACTTTATCTTGCCCGTATCGTCTGCCTGCATGGAGTCCCAAAGACTATCATATCTGACAGAGGCACACAGTTCGTCTCTAGATTTTGGGATCACCTACAACAAGCACTGGGAACCCAACTAGCATTCAGTACCGCATACCATCCCCAGACTGATGGGCAGACTGAACGCGTAAACCAAATCCTAGAGGACATGCTGAGAGCCTGCGTTCTCACCTACGGAACTAGTTGGGAGGAAAGTTTGCCATATGCAGAGTTCGCATACAACAACAGTTATCAAGCCAGCTTGCAAATGGCACCCTTTGAAGCTCTGTATGGGAGAAGATGTTGTACCCTGCTAAATTGGTCAGAGATCGGAGACGGCCATATCTTCGGCCCAGATATGCTCAAGGAGGCCGAAGAGAAAGTTAAGACGATTAGAGATCGACTCAAAACAGCTCAAAGTCAGCAAAAGAGTTATTACGATCGAAAGCATCGGGAAATCAGTTTTGAACCCGGGGAATTGGTATACCTAAGAGTTTCTCCTATGAGGGGTCTGCAGCGATTCAGGATTAAGGGAAAGCTAGCACCAAGATTCATCGGACCATTTCATATAGTGGCCCGAAGAGGCACGGTAGCCTACCAGCTAGACCTACCCGGAGATTTATCTGGTATCCACAACGTGTTTCACATCTCACAGTTGTGAAAGTACGTGGGCAACCCAGAGAAGCAAGTATCGCATGAAAATATTGACGTGCAACCAGACCTCACCTACCGGGAGCACCCAATAAAAATATTAGAAGTCTGAGAGGAGGACCCGACAGAAAACCATCAAGTTTTTCAGAGTTCAGTGGAGCAATCACACCGAGAATGAAGCAACTTGGGAGAGCGAGGATTTTCTTCGGACAGAACACCCACACCTGTTTAAGGATCAGCTAAAATCTCGGGGACGAGATTTTTCCTAAGGGGGTAGGTGCTGTGACACTCCAAAATTTTTGTGGTTTTTGTTTTCAGAAAGAGCCTTGCTTGGTTTGAAGAAGGTCTTGTAAACCCTTCTCAAAAACCTCTCTGCTAAGTTTACCCTCTAAAAATCTTTTCTTGGATTTAGTTTCTTCTAAAAAGAAAAAAACCTTTTTGGTTTTGGGCTTTTATTTGATTTTGATCCATTCTTGTTTACCATGCCTCTTATGGTAAAACCTTCCCAAAACCCCTCCTTCCACTTTGGAACAACCCAAACATTCTGTCCAAACTAATAAAATATATTTTTGGATTTTATTCCATTTATTTCTTTTCCCAAAACAATTCTGTCCTTTATTTTGAACCTAGGTGATTTGCAAAGCAAGTACCCTAATGCCTTTGATTCTTGATCCCAAACCAACTCCCTTGGATAGTCCTTAGCACCCGCAACCTAGAACCATCAAGATCTACTCTTCTTGTTTTCAAAACTTTCAAATTTCACCCTCTGCAAGTTTGGACCAGATTTGCCAAATTTGGTGAAATTTATATCTCCACTCCTCCAAATATTCCACCAAAATTCAGGCAACCTCTAGTTGCAATGAGAGACCACTCCACCAAAAACCAGCTCAAGGAAAAATCCCCACATGCCAAAATCATTCTGTCGAACACCTGGCATGCACTGTTACTGTTCATATTCAGTAAAATTCAGATTTCAGTGTCGTTTCTTCGTCAGAAGTTTCAGTCACAGGAAAACTGTGCACTTGGCACGTTGCTCGCAGCCCTTCCTTCTTGTCCGGAGCTCCACACTCGCGCTTGGCGCCTTCCTGGCGTCGGTGGCGCCCTGGCCCGCCTGCGCCGGCGTGTCCCGCGGCGGCAGAACCACCGTAATGGCCGACAAGGGGCAACACTGCGGCATAACGCCATTCGGCACCGCCCAAACCTCCTGAGAGCTCCGCGTGGCCATCTCCTTTCCAGCGCACGCATGCAGCACCATCGCAGTGGCCTGGCACGCGCAGAGCGCGTTCTCTGCCGCCGACGTGCCGTGCGGCCGTTCCGTCGAGGACAGGCCGTAATCCTCCCCCCTTGCTGAGTTGGACACTGGGATGGCACCAGTGCTTTATCTAGATGATGCTCAAGCCCCTAAGCCGACCATCCACCCACAGCGCCGTCGTAATCGCTCACCGGACTTCTCCGTTCACGGCAACCGCCTCGGCCAGCTATAAATAGCACCCCCCGAGCTTGCTCTCGCCCCCGCACAACTCCACCACCTCACCAGACCCCGCCTAGCCACTAGAAGAGCGTCGAGGGGCCCTTCTTCCTCAACTCCGGCCACCTCCGTCCGCCTCGGGCTCTGGCAACGTTCCCTTCGGTGAGAACTCCTCCATCGTCCTACTCTTGCCCGTAGCCTCGTACCACCACCAGGAGGCTAACCCCCACTTCAATTTGACCCCCGCAGCTATGTCCGGCAAGATCCACGACGACCCGAACCACTGTCCGCCGTAGAAAGGGCCGTCATTGACACAGTGCCCGCCGGTGACCACCACCACCACCCACCGACGCGGAAAGGTGCACTGATCACAAAGGTACCACCCGATCACCCAGCCCCGCCGTGGATCGCCGTCGGCGATCACCGCACCTCTCAGGCACCGTCGCGCCCTGTTTCCCTCGTTTGAATTTTCAAACCTGACGGGTGGAGCCCACCTGTCAGCCTCTCAGTCTTTTCTTTTAAACAAACCGTTTTCTGGACTTTTCCGCAGACCCCCCCTGGAAGTTTTCTATTTCATTACAGATGGGTCCTTGGACCAAAACTCTTATAACTTTTGAACAGAAAATGGTTTTTGATTGATTCTTTTTCTGTCATCTTTCTTTTTCGGTCTAGTTTTTTGTCATATTTAGTTGAAAAATATTTGGAACACTTTACTATACACTCACGGTATTTACGTTACGTATGTATTTTTTTCTTATACCGTAGATACCGGAGGAGGTGACGTAGCTGCGAACTTCACACAGTTAGGCTCCGACTACTCCGAAACAGACAAGCATGTTTGAACTTTTGATATGATGAGTGGTTGTTGCATGTTTGCATTTTAGTATGGTCATGGCATGTTTATGAACATTTCTTTGAATGTTATATTTCATGCACATAAGTGGAAAGTAAGTTTCGGAAAGCATTATATTGTTGGATACATATTTGCATGGCCATGTGATGGCATGAGGATGGGTAAGATGGCAGTGTTGTGACATGCCAGTCTTATGCCAGATTATTTGACTTACGTGTCATCGTGAATCAAATCACATTCCCATTCATTTTCTTCCTGTACTGCCACATGTTTTCCGAAATGAATATGGCTTAGTAAGTTGCAAATCGTTTTCCTGGTACACACCAAATAGAGAGGCCGGGATGAGGGTTCCATGGCCCTGGATTAAAGCCCGTCGTCCGGTCAGGGGGCATGGGTGTTTCCGGTTGGGACCGAGAGGGGGGCACCCCTTAGAGCGCGCGTATAGAAATTTGATCCCATGCTATTAGAGGTTGTGACCTCCCCGTCTCAAAGTTTTTCTTGGACGTTGTTCAAGGTGATTCCTGGCATCGTGAGGTGAAATGGGTGTGTACTAGTTAAATGTGTTTCTACCGAAATACCGTAAACGGAACTAGTCCTTCGTGACTACGGAAATCCGTTGGCTGTGGTCAGTTAGTACAAACTCTGCAGAGTCTCAAATTCTTTATATCATCTTGTACTTGTCCAAGTACGGTATTAATCTTATCTTGTCAGAAATCAGCCTCAGTGACAAAACTCCGGTGGACTACATGTGTGTAAATCCGGTTAGAAGTTTATTCTTGTGGATGGACTAACCTGTTATTTACATTTGATATAAGCCCTTTCTGTGACATCGCTCAGACGTCCGACTGTGGCATACTTGTTATTTACTTTTGTTATATAAGCCCTTTCTGCGATGTCGCTCAGACATCCGACTGCGGCATACTTGTTATTTACTTTTGTTATCAAGCCCTTTCTGTGACGTCGCTCAGATGTCCGACTGTGGCATTTCTTTTACAAGCCCTATCTGTGACATCGCTCAGATGTCCGACTGTGGCATTTCTTTTATAAGCCCTGTCTGTGACGTCGCTCAGATGTCCGACTGTGGCATTTCTTTTATAAGCCCGATCTGTGACGTCGCTCAGATGTCCGACTGTGGTATTTCTTTTAAAGCCCTTTATGTGGTGTCGCTAAGACGCCCGACTGTGGTATTTCTTTTAAAGCCCTTTATGTGGTGTCGCTAAGACGCTCGATTGCGGCATTTCTTTTAAGCCCTTTATGTGGTGTCGCTTAGATGCCCGACTGCGGCATGAACTTTATTTGTTTACCTTTTGAGGCGTCGCTCCAGACACCCGATCGGTTTTCAGTTATTTATTTTATTTATCAAGTCATGCAACAATATTATTGTTGGGATGAGCATCATTAATTTTATTCATGACACATTCATGCATTCATTTATTAGGTCTTTTGTCCGAACTGTCTTGCGAGTACTTTCAAAGTACTCACCTGGCTTGTTGATTTGGCCAGATGTTGATGAAGGCGATCTCATGGATGAAGAGTTCGATAGCGAGTCCGACGCCTACAGGAGTCCCAGTCAGTCCCGTGCGATCCTGTTTTGGTCACTGTATCATATCCGCTTCTGCCACCCCAGAATAAATTCATCGAGCCTCACCTCGACACTCGATGAGCTGCCAGTTAGGAGTCAAGTTATCCACCACCACTTTTTACCTCGAGCTACTAGCATGCCACCACACCCCTGTGTCATAACCGCCCTTATGTAAAATATTGGCGAGTTTGTAATAATTTGTTGAGAAGCCTCAGCTCAACCCTGTAATATATTTAATGCTACTGGTCCTTTGTTTATCAAGTATTTGTCTACCAGTGAGGATGACTTTTCCTATACTGGGATCTAAAGATCGATTTTCTCAATAATTATTTTATTGAAAATCGGTCGTGACAGGCATGCTTCATATCATGGCCCTTTCGAGGCGTCGCTTCAGACACCCGATCGGTGCATATTATTGCTACCCCATTATTGCATATTCATGTTGCATATAAATAATTTGCTTACATGCATCAGAGATTTTATTTTATGACTGACGATGTGACCATAGAATATTTCAGCACACGATTATCATTTATATTATACCCGTGTTCATAATGTTTGCGAGTACATTCAAAGTACTCACTGGCTTGTCCCTGGCTATTGTCTTGGCCAGATTTCCTGCACGGAGAGGAGCATTGCGACGACAGCCCTGGAACCTAAGCAACGGTGATAGCAGCCTCGTGAAGATATGAGTTAACCTGGTCAGCTGTTCCTGTTGGGAAATGGAGTCCCATAGACACCGATGATCCACAAACCGCTTCCGCCATCAACCTCTAGAAATCACTTGTTGTACTCATAGGCCAGAATGGTCTTGTACTACATATTTTGTTTTTCACTTGGAATTTCTGTATCAATTTGGTGCCTCATTAGCTAACAGTAATCCTGGGGCTGGTGAGCACAACGGCCATTTTCTGGAAATTAACACCCGGAAAACTGGTCGTGACAATTCCCCTCCTAATATATGTTATGATGCAGTGGTTGAGACACTCTCAAATATCAATAATACAAGCCTGCCAAAATCGCCATCTGAATCTGTTCAGTATCCTCTGTCTCGAATGCAATGGAAAAAATGTATGTTTGTGAACCAATTAATGGCTGAGGCAATGATGGAAATGGTGGAGGAATCAGAGGTGCAGAGTCGTGCGACACAACAACTGATCAATGTTTTCAAAGACAGTGTAGCAAAGCAGCAAGAGCTTGCCCACATACTTATGGGCATCATCCGTGCTGAGGTTGCACGTTGTGACGTTGTAGATCGTTAGGTTCTGTTCATTTATTTATGGCATCAATCTTTGATTGCCCAGTGGATGTAATTTCCTGTAATATATGCTGGATGTGCAACGTTTTCCCCTGTATGCCGTACCTTTCCTTGATCGGTTTTGGTCCCGTGCATAATTGCTCGTCGTAATGGGCTCAAATTATCTAATTTGGCCTAAAGACATGTACAAACTTTAGTGGGCCCATTAAGTTAATGGGCCATTACCAGGCCGAAAGTTAATGGCCGGCCCTCTTACCTCCCGGGTTGTTAACAGGCTGACATCGAAGCGGGCAATAGGTGGGCCCATTTTATTTCACGGGCCGTTAACAGGCCGTTACTAAGTTCGGCCTACATATGGCCCAACTATACTATCGGCCTTTAGCAGGCTGAAAGAGACAGTGGGCTTGTACTGGACCATGAAGAGCATGGGCTGCTAAGAGGCCGAAAGTCAGGTCGTATTGTAAATGGCCAACTATGTTGTGGGCCTTTAGCAGGCCGAAAGAGAAACCAGGCTGGTATTGGACCATGAAGGGCATGGGCCGTGAAAAGGCCAAAACTCAGATCCGACTACAAATGGCCCAACTCATTTATGGTCCATTAACACGCTGAAAGGCACATAGGGCCGGGAATTGGCCCAACACTTAAATGGGTCGCTAAAAGGCCAAAACTCAGGTCTGTCTACAAATGGCCCAACTGATTTATGGACCGTCAACAAGCTGAAAGACACACCGGGCCGGAAATTGGCCCAACACTTAAATGGGTCGCTAAAAGGCCGAAACTCAGGTCTGACTACAAATGGCCCAACTAATTTATGGGCCATCAATAGGCTGAAAGACACACCGGGCCGAAAATTAGCCCAACATTTAAATGGGTCGCTAAAAGGCCGAAAGATATACATCCTGAAAATTGGCCCATCCATTGAATGGGCCGTTAACAGGCCGAAATCTCATCGGCCGATATTGAGCCCAAATATATTGCGGGTTGTTAACAGGCTCGAACTGACGATGGGCTGCAATGGTGTCAAATCTTTAACGGGCCATTGACGGGCCGAATTGGCACATCTCGTATGGGCTGTGGGCTTAAATGGACCTGACACAAGTAGGCCTTATATGGGCCAACCTGCTAATTTTTACTGGGCCAACCTTTTTCACCAGAATGGGCCACTGTTGGGCCCTGCCATGTGTCGACCTATCATAGGCGCCTCCTATCCAATGAGGGGATGACATCTGTCCCAACAGTGAGGCAACACGTGTTTCCTCTGGCCAATGATGATTTTACACGTGGAAAATCCCCATTGGTCCGGGCTGTTAATGGCTTATCGGATCCAAAATTGGACCCGATAGCTTAACAGCGTTCCATTATGGTGGATGCCACATGTCGGTCACCCTTGACAAAAGCACTTCTGTGACGCGCGATTTATTGTCATGTAACACTTTTACGACAGAACAGGTATGACTATCTTGATTCCGTCATAAATTCGTCATGGATGTACATGCATGTTAGAAAACGTGACCTACTGTGACAAACACGTATCATCACGGAAGTGTATTTTCTTTTGTAGTGAACGCGTATAGAGGCAATTTTAATCCTAGGCCTTTTCCTAGTAATTCCTCTAATAATTATGGTAATTCCTACATAAACTCTTATGGAAATTTTAATAAGATGCCCTCTGATTTTGAGAATAGTGTTAAAGAATTTATGAGTTCACAAAAGAATTTCAACGCTTTGATTGAAGAAAAATTGCTTAAGATTGATGAGTTGGATAGGAACGTGGATATAATTTCTCTTGATGTTGATTCTTTGAAACTTAGATCTATCCCACCTAAGCATGATATCAATGAGTCTCTCAAGGTCATGGGAATTTCCATTGATGATTGCAAAGAAAGAACAGCTAAGATGCGTGCTAAAAAAGATTGGTTTGTAAAAGCGTGTTCTTCTAGTTTTCATGATAATAATGATGAAGATCTAAAAGTGCTTGATGTGACTGCTATTAAATCTTTGTTTTCCAATATGAATCTTGATAAAGATGGGACTGGAGATGAGTCAACTTTAGTTAAAAGGCGTCCCAATGATTCAGAGTTTTTAGATCTAGATGCAAAAATTGATAAAAGTGGGATTGGAGACGTTAGAACGTTAAGTAGCAATGAACCCACTATTTCGATTTCAAGGAGTTTAATTATTATAATTGTTCTTTAGTAGATTGTATTTCCTTGTTGCAATCCGTGTTAAATTCTCCTCATGCTTATAATCAAAACAAAACTTTTACTGAACATATCGTTGATGCTATGATGCAATCTTTTGAAGAAAAGCTTGAACTAGAAGTTTTCCCTAGAAAACTTTATGATGAGTGGGAACCTACTATTAAGATTAAAATTAAAGATTATGAATGTTATGCTTTGTGTGATTTGGGTGCTAGTGTTTCCACGATTCCAAAAACTTTGTGTGATGTGCTTGGTTTCCATGAATTTGATGATTGTTCTTTAAATTTGCATCTTGCGGATTCCACCATTAAGAAACCAATTGGAAGGATTAATGATGTTCTTATTGTTGCAAATAGGAATTATGTGCCCTTAAATTTCATTGTTCTTGATATAGATTGCAATCCTACATGTCCTATTATTCTTGGTAGACCTTTCCTTAGAACGATTGGTGCAATTATTGATATGAAAGAAGGAAACATTAGATTCCAATTTCCGTTAAGGAAAGGCATGGAACAGTTTCCTAGGGAGAAAGTTAAATTGCCTTATGAATCTATTATGAGAGGCACTTATGGATTGCATACCAAAGATGGTAATACCTAGATCTATTCGTGTTTTTACGCCTAGCTAAGGGCGTTAAACGATAACGCTTGTTGGGAGACAACCTAATTTTATTTTTGTTCTTTGCTTTTTGCTCCTGTTTAGTAATAAATAATTCATATAGCCTCTAGTTAGATGTGGTTTTATGTTTTAATTAGTGTTTGTGCCAAGTAGAACCTTTAGGATAGCTTACGGTGATAGTTGTGTTGATCCCGCTGAAAATCAGAAACTTTTGCGCTTAGTAATTTAGTTTTGAAAATTCACAGAAACATGATTTTGATATGATTCTTTTTGATATGGATTGGTACAAACATTTCTAAGGTTTTCTTAATTTGGATGGATTTTTGGAGTTACAGAAGTATTCGAGAGTTACATATTACTACAGAATGTTCTGTTTTTGACAGATTCTGTTTTTCGCGTGTTGTTTGCTTATTTTGATGAATCTATGAGTAGTATCGGGGGGTATGAACCATAGAGAAGTTGGAATACAATAGATATTACACAAATATAATTCAAGAATGAGTTCACAACAGTACCTTAAAGTGGTGATTTATTTTCTTATAATAGCGGAGCTCATGAGATTTTCTGTCGAGTTTTGTGTTGTGAAGTTTTCAAGTTTTGGGTAAGGATTTGATGGAATTTGGAATAAGGAGTGGCAAGAGCCTAAGATTGGGGATGCCCAAGGCACCCCAAGGTAAAATTGAAGGACAACCAAAGGCCTAAGCTTGGGGATGCCCCGGAAGGCATCCCCTCTTTCGTCTTCGTCTATCTGTAACTTTACTGGAGGCTATATTTTTATTCACCACATGATATGTGTTTTGCTTCGAGCGTCTTGTATGATTTGAGTCTTTGATTTTTAGTTTACCACAATCATCCTTTCTATACACACCTTTTGGGAGAGACACGCATGAATCGTGATTTATTGGAATACTCTATGTGCTTCACTTATATCTTTTGAGCTAGACAATATTGCTCTAGTACTTCACTTGTATCTTTTTAGAGCATGGTGGTGGCTTTATTTTATAGAAATGGTTGAACTCTCATGCTTCACTTATATTATTATTAGAGTCTTTTAGAATAGCATGGTAATTTTCTTTGGTTATAAAATTAGTCCTAATATGATGGGCATCCAAGATAGATATAATAAAAACTTTCATATGAAGTGCATTGAATACTATGAGAAGTTTGATTCTTTATGATTGTTTTGAGATATGAAGATGGTGATATTAGAGTCATGCTAGTAGAGTAGTTTTGAATTTGAGAGATACTTGTGTTAAAGTTTGTGATTCCCGTAACATGCACGTATGGTGAACTGTTATGTGATGAAGTTGGAGCATGGTTTATTTATTGATTGTCTTCCTTATGAGTGGCGCCCGGGGACGAGCGATGGTCTTTTCCTACCAATCTACCACCTAGAAGCATGCACATAGTACTTTGTTTTGATAACTAATAGATTTTTGCAATAAGTATGTGAGTTCTTTATGACTAATGTTGATTCCATGAATTGTACGCACTCTCACCCTTCCACCATTGCTAGCCTCTCTAGTGCCGTGCAACTTTCGCCGGTACCATACACCCACCATATACCTTCCTCAAAACAACCACCATATCTACCTATTATGGCATTTCCATAGCCATTCCAAGATATATTGCCATGCAACTTTCCACCATTTCGTTTATTATGACATGTTCCATCATTATCATATTGCTTTGCATGATCATGTAGTTGACATTGTATTTTTGGCAAAGCCACCATTCATAATTTTTTCATACATGTCACTCTTGAATCATTGCACATCCCGGTACACCGCCGTAGGCATTCACATAGAGTCATATTTTGTTCTAAGCATTGAGTTGTAATTCTTGGGTTGTAAGCAAATAAAAGTGTGATGATCTTCATTGTTAGAGCATTGTGCCACGTGAGGAAAGGATGATAGATACTATGATTCCCCCACAAGTCGTGATGAGACTTCGGATGAAAAATAAAAAAAAGAGGCCATAAAAAAAGAGAAGGCCCAAATAAAAAAATGAGAGAAAAAGAGAGAAGGGGCAACGGTACTATCCTTTTACCACAGTTGTGCTTCAAAGTAGCACCATGATCTTCATGATAGAGAGTCTCCTATTTTGTCACTTTCATATACTTGTGGGAATTTTCATTATAGAACTTGGCTTGTATATTACAATGATGGGCTTCCTCAAGATGCCCTAGGTCTTCGTGAGCAAGCAAGTTGGATGCACACCACTTAGTTTCTTTTTGAGCTTTCATACACTTATAACTTTAGTGCATCCGTTGCATGGCATTCCCTACTCACTCACATTGATATCTATTGATGGGCATCTCCATAGGCCGTTTCTACGCCTAGTTGATGTGAGACTATCTTCTCCTTTTTGTCTTCTCCACAACTACCATTCTATGCCACCTATAGTGTTATATCCATGGCTCACGCTCATGTATTACATGAAGATTGAAAAAGTTTGAGAACATCAAAAGTATGAAACAATTGCTTGCCTTGTCATCGGGGTTGTGCATGATTTAAATATTTTGTGTGACGAAGATAGAGCATAGCCAGACTATATGCTTTTGTAGGGATAGCTTTCTTTGGCCATGTTATTTTGAGAAGACATGATTGCTTTGTTAGTGTGCTTGAAGTATTATTATTTTTATGTCAATATTAAACTTTTGTCTTGAATTTTCTGGATCTGAACATTCATGCCACAATAAAGAAAATTACATGGATAAATATGTTAGGTAGCATTCCAAATCAAAAATTATGTTTTTATCATTTACCTACTCAAGGACGAGCAGGAATTAAGCTTGGGATTCTTGATACGTCTCCAACGTATCTATAATTTTTTATTGTTCCATGCTATTATATTATCTGTTTTGGATGTTTAATAGGCATTTATATGCTATTTTATATTATTTTTGGTACTAACCTATTAACCGAGGGCCCAGTGCCAGTTTCTGTTTTTTTGCCTATTTTAGAGTTTCATAGAAAAGGAATACCAAACGGAGTCCAAACAGAATGAAACATTCGCGATGATCTTTCTTGGACCGAAAGCAAACCATAAGACTTGGAGATGAAGTCAGAGACGCAACGAGGAAGCCACGAAGCAGGAGGGTGCGCCCAGGGGGTAGGGCGCGCCCCCACCCTTGTGGGCCCCTTGCAGCTCCCCTAACCTAGTTCCTTCACTTATATATACTCTTATACCCTGAAAACATCTAAGGGAGCCACGAAACCACTTTTCCACCACCGCAACCTTCTGTACCCATGAGACCCATCTAGGGGCCTTTTCCGGCGTACTGCCGGAGGGGAATTCGATCACGGAGGGTTTCTACATCAATACCATTACCTCTCCAATGAAGCGTGAGTAGTTTACCATAGACTGTCGGGTCCATAGTTATTAGCTAGATGGCTTCTTCTCTCTCTTTGATTCTCAATACCATGTTCTCCTCGATGTTCTTGGAGATCTATTCGATGTAATATTCTTTTGCGGTGTGTTTTCCGAGATCCGATGAATTATGGATTTATGATCAGATTATCTATGAATAATATTTGGTTCTTCTATGAATTCTTATATGCATGATTTGATATCTTTGCAAGTCTCTTAAAATTATCGGTTTAGTTTGGCCTACTAGATTGATCTTTCTTGAAATGGGAGAAATGCTTAGCTTTGGGTTCAATCTTGCGGTGTCCTTTCCCAGTGACAGTAGGGGCAGCAAGGCGCATATTGTATTGTTGCCATCGAGGATAAAAAGATGGGGTTTTCATCATAATGCTTGAGTTAATTCCTCTACATCATTTCATCTTGCTGAATGCGTTACTCCGTTCTTTATGAACTTAATACTCCAGATGCATGCTGGATAGCGGTCGATGTGTGGAGTAATAGTAGTAGATGCATGCAGGAGTCGGTCTATTTGACACGGACGTGATGCCTATGTTCATGATCATTGCCTTAGGTATCGTCATAACTATGCGCTTTTCTATCAATTGCTCGGCAGCAATTTGTTCACCCAACGTAATATTTTCTATCTTGAGAGAAGCCACTAGTGAAACCTATGGCCCCTGGGTCTCTTTTCCATATTATTGAATCTCGTTTACATCTTGCTAGTTTCCGATCTACTATTTTGCCATCTTTTACTTTTCAATCTATAAACCAAAAATACTTATGCTACTTTGCTGCATCACCCTTTCCTCTTCAAGGGAAAACCAACGCAAGCTCAAGAGGTAGCATGATCCAGGAGTAGATCACTGGACAGCGGTCAAAATTATCCTTAGTTACCTAAGAGGACTAAGGAAATGTTTCTCGGTTATGGAGGTGATAAAGAGTTCGTCGTAAAGAGTTACATCGATACAAGCTTTGACACTAACCTAGATGACTCTAAGTCTCAATCTACATACATATTCAACGTCAAAGCAATTAGCTCGAGTAGCTCCATGCAGAGCATTGTAGATATAGAAATTGGCAAAATAGATACATATTTGAATATGGCAGACCCGTTGACTAAACTTCTCTCATCAGCAAAACATGATCACACCTTAGTACTCTTTGGGTGTTAATCACATAGTGATGTGAACTAGATTATTGACTCTCGTAAACCCTTTGGGTGTTGGTCACATGGCAATGTGAACTATGGGTGTTAATCACATAAAGATGTGACCTATTGGTGCTAAATGACATGGCGATGTGAACTAGATTATTGACTCTAGTGCAAGTGAGAGACTGAAGGAAATATGCCCTAGAGGCAATAATAATGTTGTTATATTATATTTCCTTATATCATGATAATGTTTATTATTCATGCTAGAATCGTATTAACCGGAAACTTGATACATGTGTGGATACATAGACAAAACACCGTGTCCCTAGTAAGCCTCTACTAGACTAGCTCGTTAATCGAAGATGGTTAAGTTTCCTAACTATAGACATGTGTTGCCATTTGGTGAACGGGATCACGTCATTAGGAGAATGATATGATGGACAAGACCCGTATGTTAGCTTAGCATTTGATCGTATAGTTTATTGATACTGCTTTCATGTATGTCAAATACATATTCCTTTGACTATGAGATCATGCAACTCCTGGATACTGGAGGAGTGCCGTGTGTGCTATCAAAACTTCAAAAAGGTAACGGGGTGATTATAAAGATGCTCTACAGGTATCTACGAAAGTGTTTTCTTGGGTTGGTGTGAATCAAGATTAGGATTTGTCACTCTGAGTATCAGAGAGGTATCTCTGGGCCTTCTCGGTAATGCACATCATAAGAAGCCTTGCAAGCAAAGTGACTAATGAGTTACTTACAATATGATGCATTACAGAACTACTAAAGAGACTTGCCGGTGAGATTGAGGTAGGTATGAAGATACCGATGATCGAATCTCGGGCAAGTAACATACCGATGGACAAAGGGAATAACATATGTTGTCATAACAGTTCGACCGATAAAGATCTTCATAGAATATGTGGGAGCCAAGATGAGCATCCAGGTTCAACTATTGGTTATTGACCGGGAGGTGTCTCGGTCATGTCTACATAGTTCTCGAACCCATAGGGTCCGCACGCTTAACAGTCAATGACGATCTTGTATTATATGAGTTATGTGATTTGGTGACTGAGGGAGTCCTGGATTAAGGGGTCCTCGGACAGCCGGACTATATACTTTGGCTGGACTGTTGGACTATGAAGATACAAGATAGAAGACTTCGTCCTGTGTCCGGATGGGACTCTCCTTTGCGTGGAAGGCAAGCTTGGCGATTCGGATATGTAGATTTCCTTCCTTGTAACCGACTCTGTGTAACCCTAGCCCTCTCCGGTGTCTATATAAATCGGAGGGTTTAGTCCGTAGGACAACAATAATCATAATCATAGGCTAGCTTCTAGGGTTAGCCTCATTGATCTCGTGGTAGATCAACTCTTGTAATACTCATATCATCAAGATCAATCAAGCAGGAAGTAGGGTATTACCTCCATAGAGAGGGGCCGAACCTGGGTAAACAACGTGTCCCCCGCCTCCTGTTACCATTAGCCTTAGACGCACAGTTCGGGACCCCCTACCCGAGATTTGCCGGTTTTGGCACCGACATTGGTGCTTTCATTGAGAGTTCCATTGTGTCGTCATCGTAAGGCTTGATGGCTCCCTCAATCATCTACAACGATGCAATCCAGGGCGAGACTTTTCTCCCCGGACAGATCTTCATATTCGGTGGCTTCGCACTGCGGGCCAACTCGCTTGGCCATTTGGAGCAGATCGATAGCTATGCCCCTGGCCATCAAGTCAGGTTTGGAAGTTTGAATTACACCGCCGACATCCGCGGAGACTTGATCTTCGATGGATTCGAACCCATGACAGCCTCTCCCTACAGCCACGATGAACACAACTTAAATCTGTCATTGGACTATGCTCAGGAGACAGCGCCTGTGATTGTCCTGGCCCTAGATCCAAAACAGATCGCCACCATGGAAGCCGCATACTCTACGATGTTTGATCCGAACATAGATTCAACTTCTAGCGAGGCCTGTGCCATTGGACCCTCGGACTCGTGTCTGGATATAGGTTCAGAACCGCGTGTGTCCGCGCCCGTCGAATCTGATTGGGCGCCGATCTCGCAGTTTACCTTCGCGGACATCTTTCAACACTCTCCCTTGGGCGATGTGTTAAAATCATTAAGATCTCTCTCCTTATCATGAGATTCCTGGCCGAACTATGTCCGGCTTGAGTGGGAAACGGACGACGAAGAACTTTGCTGCCCACCCACCACCCACTTGATAGCCACTGTCGATGACTTGACCGACATGCTTGACTTCGAATCCGAAGACATCGACGGTATGGACGATGATGCAGGAGAAGAAGAGGAACCACCGCCCACAGGGTGATGGACAACCACCTCCTCATACGACATTTACAAGGTGGATACCCCCAGAGAAGGTAATGGCAAGGACAAAAAGGATACAGGTGAGGATAAAACTCCCGAGAAGCAGCTGAAGCGCCAACGTCAGCGGCGCCGCTCTAAACCACGCCATGGTAAAAAAAACAATACCGGCACAAGAGACAACAACACTCCGGACGATGCCGAAGATAATGAAGACGACCCCACCTAGCCAGGATTCGAATAGGCCGGACGGGAGGACGGGCAAGCCAGCCCTGATGAACAGGCCACGAATGAAGACTCGGAGAAAGATAATCACATGTCCCTCTCTGAGGACGAGGTGATCCTCGGCGATGAAGAATTTACCGTACCAGAGGACCCCATCGAACAGGAGCGCTTTAAGCACCAGCTTATAGCCACTGCAAAAAGCCTGAAGAAAACAGAAGCAACATCAAGCTAATCAGGATTTGCTCACTGATAAATGGACCGAGGTCCTGGCAGCCAAGGAATACAGACTCGAGCGCCTAACCAAAAGCTACCCAAAGCACAGGCTGTTACCTCAATTCGACGGCGAAGCACTGGAGCCTAAACTACTAGTGCGGGATACAACTGACCGGCCACCAAGTGGCCGAGACAAATCGGCACATCAGCCCGAACACAAGTCCGCTCTGCGTTGCAGAACAAGAACAAACACAAAAGCTCGAGGATATACAAAGGACCCGCGGCACGACTTGGAAAGGAGAATAGGTCAACCTAGATCGATCTATGGATCACGGGGGCGCGCCCTAGTGTGCGACGATGGCCGCCACACCAGGTACAATAAAAACCAAACTATCCGGGCCGAGTACCGCGGACCAGCTCCATCCGAACTGCGTCGCGACGTAGCCCGACATAAAGGCGCCGCACACCCCCTGTGCTTCACTGATGAAGTAATGGAACATGAGTTCCCAGAAGGGTTTAAACCCGTAAACATCGAATCGTGTGATGGGACAACAGATCCTGCGGTGTGGATTGAAGATTTCCTTCTCCACATTCATATGGCCCGCGGTGATAATCTCCACGCCATCAAGTATCTCCCACTAAAACTCAAGGGACCAACTCAGCACTGGTTGAATAGTCTACCCGAAAACTCCATTGGCAGTAGGGAGAACCTGGAAGACGCATTTCTTGACAACTTCCAGGGCACTTATGTACGACCACCGGACGCTGATGACTTAAGTCACATAACCCAACAGCCCGGAGAGTCAGCCAGGAAATTCTGGACTCGGTTCCTAACTAAACAGAACCAAATCGTTGACTGTCCGGATGCCGAAGCCCTAGCGGCGTTTAAGCATAACATGCGTGACGAATGGCTAGCCCAACACCTTGGAAAAGCGAAGCCAAAATCCATGGCAGCCCTTACGACGCTTATGACCCGCTTCTGTGTGGGAGAGTATAGCTGGCTTGCACGCAGCAACATCACCTCAAGTAAGCCTCGACATTCCAAATCCAGAGAGGACAAAGGCAAGCCCCAGCACAGCAAGCACAAACACCAAAACAACGACAATAGCACCGAAGACGCAACTGTCAATGCCGGATTCAGCAGCTTTATTACCAGCCAGAGGAAGAAACCATTCAAAAGAAACAATCCAGGTGCGTCCAATTTGGATCGCATACTCGACCATTCATGCCAAATTCACGGCACCCCAGGAACACCAGCTAATCATACCAACAGAGAATGTTGGGTCTTCAAATAGGCCGACAAGTCAAATGCCGACAGCGAGGGGAAGGGGTCGCAAAGCAATGACGCTGACAAGTAGCCCTGGCCACCAAAGACAAGAGGACAGAAGAGGTTCCCTCCACAAATTAAAACGGTGAATATGATATACGCCACCCACATTCTCAAGCGGGAGCGGAGGCGTGTACTCGGGGACGTTTACGCAATGGAGCCAGTCACCCCAAAGTACAACACTGGTCCTCGGCCCAATAATCTACGGATTTTGCCTCACGCGAGTCCTCATAGATGGAGGCAGTAGCCTCAACCTGCTTTATTAGGATACATTGCACAGGATGGGCATAGATCCTTCAAGGATCAAACCCACGAAAACCACCTTTAAAGGTGTAATACCAGGTGTAGAGGCGTGCAGTATAGACTCAACCACACTGGAGGTGGTCTTCGGATCCCCAGATAATTTCAGAAGCAAAGAGTTAATCTTCGACATTGTCCCCTTTCGCAGTGGCTATCACACACTGCTTGGACGAGCCACACTTGTCCAATTTAATGCGGCACCGCACTACGATTCCCTTAAGCTCAGGATTCTGGGCCCACATGGCGCTATAACAGCCAGTGGAAACACCGAATGCTCCCGCCATACCGAAGAGCACATCGTGGCCCTAACGACATAAGAACAGAGTGGTCTCCCGCTATCGGACATTAATTCCACAACCAAGCTCCCGGACACTTACGAAAGAGTCCGAACTATCTCGCGGCACGATAGCTCATCTTCATCAACAATTTCGGCAATGAATGGCGGTGCAGCCAGGTGGTGTCCCACAATACGGATCAATCGCTGGGGGACATAACAAACCTTTTTTGCATTTTCTTTTCAGGTTTCACCTTTTGGGCCTAGGTCATCATCAGGCGACCTGGTGAACGGACCTATGACAGGACGGGCACATCACGGCGGGAGACGGCTCGAACGCGCAGGGGAATCCTAAGATACTTCCCTAGATGATTATCATACTATTATCCGGATCCGCATGCAGCTCCCGCCCTGGGAACAGCAGGTTTCGAGGTCATATCCCCTTTTTATCGCACTAGTTGTATTCATACGCTTTAACGTATTATTCATTTACAAAACTACGGCTGCATAGGATGTTCACTTGCCTTCTTCTTTTTATTGATATTCTATGTCAATTAGCAGTCGTACACTCTGGTATGCGTCAATATGCCAGGGGCTTTACTGTACCCATAATGCGGCAAACAAGTCCGAACACCCTCGCGGCTGTTCGGCACCCCGAACTTATAGCACTATATGCATCAGCTCCGAATTATGTCTTTGGTCAAATGTTGGGTTTGCCCGGCTCCCGTGTTTTGCTACCTTATGTTCTGCTATATCAGCTAAGGCGGCACAGGGAGAACTACTGCGATTGTGTCCCGGTTCTTCCGGACAAGCACCTTAGTAGAGAAAGCCGAAAACTGACTGTCATGATGCGGCGAGAGCTGATCGCTGTTCGAGAGGTCTCAAAATCCATAAAGATTTCTTCCGCATTATGCGATAATTAATGCAGCATGCGATGGATTGGTTTTCCCGATCAGGTGCTGATAGAGCCCCTAGTCCGGTCTTCTGAGCACTAGGGGCTGCGCCTACTTTTCTTTCGTCAAACTCCCATGGCTAAGTGAGGGTGATAAAGCCGTATAGTCCGATTGCCTAGTTCGTTGCGCTGAACACCTCCTTAAAGGACCTAAAACTGGGGTAAAGAGTGTTTGGATTTATCCCGAACACCCCCGTACTTCCTACATGGGGGCGGAACCCGACGACTGGCAACTCTCAGAATTAATATAACTAACGGCCGCACAGGAGGCAAAATTATTAAAAAAACAAGCACTACATAGTAACCTTGTTTCATATTACAACGCCGGACGACATGAATATGCATGGGTAAATAATGTCCTGGGCACAACGCTCTGCCACAAGGCGGGATCCCTCCAGGACACCTTTGTTGTACAATTCAGGCTTGCGGCGCTCCTTCCCTTCGGGTGGTCCCTCGGTCATCAGTTTAACAGCGTTCATCTTCGGCCAGTGCACTTTGACATAGGCAAAAGCCATTCAGGCACCTTCAATACAGACCGACCGCTTGATCACGTCAATCCAAAGACAGGCGCTAACCAGCCGCTTAGCAAGCCCGAAGTAGCTGCTGGGAATTGCTTCGGCAGGCCATAGCCGAATTATCAAGTCTTTCATGGCTAGTTCGGCAGCCCTATGCAGCTCGACCAGCTGTTTTAGCTGATCGGTAGAGGGCATAGGCTATTCTGGCGCAAGATATTGCAACCAGAATAGCTTCTGCATAGAACTCCCTTCTTTGGCTCGATAAAATTGCACGACATCAGATATGCTGCGCGGCAAATCCGCAAACGCCCCTGGAGATCCCCGAATTCGGGTTAGCAACATGAATCTTTCCTTCATATACTTGCTTTGCATAGAAAACGCCTTACTCGCCGCGATCTTTGTGGCCTCTCGGATCTCCTGAAGGGCGCCTTGGGACTCACCCCGGGCTTGCTGAGCCTAGCTGAGTTCGGATTCTCTATCCGACAATCTTTGCTCCAAGGTCTTGCACCTTTCCACAGCTTCCTGGAGTTCTTGTTGAACCTCAGCAACCCTGGCCTCGTGTTTTTCAGGATCGGCCTGCTCCTTGGCTGCCCTCTGTCCGGCCGCGACCACCACCTTCTTAAGACCTTCCACTTCAGACATCGCTCCTGGCGCACAGCATGACGTTCTTCGTCAAAATCAATCATCGATTGATAATTAATTAAGACAAGGTTTTACATACCTTGGTTATCTTCCAACTGCTTCTTTACTCGGCTGAGCTCTTCTTCGGCCCGCTCCAGACACTGCTTCAGTCCGGAGACTTCCACAGTATGAGAAGCGGCAGTCAACAACGACGCCTGCTTAGACAAAACATGATAATAAATGAGGGTGTTGCATGGTCAGTCCCCTGCGAGCAGATATTCGATCCTTTGTCCGGTTTTTTTTCGAACACCGAACAATGTATCAGGGGCTACTATCTATACTATGACACTCTTCAAGCCGCATCACTTACCTCGAAACCTATTAAAAGGCTGGTGCATGCTTTAGTCAGCCTGCTTTCCGCGGATCGAATCTTCTCAATCACCGCACCCATAAGGGCGCGGTGTTCTTCAATGATGGAAGCGTTATTTAACGCTGTCAACAAAGCATTTGGCACCTCTAGTTGGACAGAGATAGTCGGTGGAACAGGCACACCCCCTTCTGTCAAAGAAGGTTTCCTGCCTGACTCTGGAGCCTTGACGGTCTCCGGCACCGTGTCTGGATGGGAGTCGAATTCGAGCCGACCCCTGCCTACAGTACCCGCGGCGGTCCCCTCTCCTGTGTGGCCGGCCGCTAGGATTTGGCCCGCTGGCGCCGCTCGAGCGGTCTTCCCGGCCCCTCCTTGGCCTGGGACCATTAGGGACGACACTTCAGCGTCGTCCGCATGTTTGGGGGAGGTGGCCGTCGGGGGAGTTCCCCTGTCCATCGCGTCCGAACCTAGTAAATCCTCTGACGAGGACTGCTCGGTGTGGGACTTGGCCGGGCTACAATATGTGTGGCTCAACACGATCAACATTGTGCGATAATGAGTTTGGATATGTTAATATATTCAGATTCTGTGTACTCACGATTTAACCAGGGGCTGGACCCTGGGATCCCACTCCAGGCTGGTATCGGTGGCAGTGGTGGAATCGTCTATGGAGGAGGTTTTCCCCCTCTTAGATGACTTGGCCTCCAAGTGTTTGGAGGCCGTCCTTTTCTTTCTCCCCTTCGCTGGGCGGGATTGGCTTTCCTCCTTTTCCTTGTCCTCTTCGGATGAAGAGCGGGCCTCTGAGTCTTCGGACATTTTGTTTGAGGCACCCCTGTGACGAAGGCCTCCCCTGGTCTCTTCGGATTTCTTCTCAGCTTTCTTCTTAGGCGCCTTGTAAGGCGCCGGGACCAACATCTTTGTTAAGAGTGGGCCGCTTGCTCTTTTGGCAGCGGGGCCGGGTAGTAGATCCGCTCCGCGTTCTTTGTCCAGCCCTAGGAAAATTATTGGAGAATGTGTTAAGCATTTTCTTTAAAATACGCGGCTAAAGCGTATGTTCGGTTAAATATCCGAAAACTTACCAAACTTGCGGGACGGGACAATTTGTACCCACGGTCCTCGGTCGAGTCCGGCCACGATTTGCCGGACTTGAAGAGCACCTTCTAGATGTCTTCATGCATTGAGCCGAAGAGCTTCGTCAGGGTCTGGTGCTCAACTGGATCAAATTCCAATAAATTGCAAGCCCTGTGTTGGCACGGGAGAATTCGGCGAACCAACATCACTTGGACTACGTCGATAAGTTTGATGTTCGTATCTCCCATGCTCTTGACACGTGCCTGGAGAACTGCAAGTTCGTCTGACGAAGACCAGTCTAGGCCCTTCTTGGGCCAGGACGTAAGCCACAACGGGGCTCCGGATCGAAATCCGGGAGCCGTGGCCCATTTGGCGCCACGTGGCTCGGTGACGTAGAACCATTGTTGCCGTCACCCTTTGACGTAATAATTAAATATACCTAATGGCCATGTGACATTGGGCATCTTGCTCACCATGGCTCCTCCGCACTCGGCCTGCTCGCCGCCCACCACCTTGGGCTTCACGTTGAAAATCTTCAGCCATAACCCGAAGTGTGGGGAGATGCGGAGGAAGGCCTCACACACGACGATGAACGTCGAGATGTTGAGGAAAGAACTAGGGGATAGATCATGGAAATCGGTCCCATAATAGTACATGATGTCGCGAACGAATGGGTGGAGGGGAAACCCCAACCCGCGGACAAAGTGAGGGAGGAACACGACCCTCTCGTGGGGTTCCGGGGTAGGAACGATCTGTCCCGCCGCCGGAAAACGATGTGCGGTCTTCTTGGCCAGATACCTGGCCTCTCAAAGTTCCTTGATATCCTTCTCCTGGACAGTGGAGGCCATCCACTTGCCCCCAGCTCGGGATCCGGACATTTTCATAATGCTTTAGTGGGCAGAGAAGGCGAATGCTTGGGCGTTGGAGCTCGAGAGGAAGGATAGGCAGAGGAAGGAGAAGGCGTGGCTGAAAGAGGGGAATCCTTATCCCTTTATAAAGGCAGATCATGCGCCTCCCACCATTCCCTAAGACTTGCTTATTCCCCAAGCACCATGTTAATGGCGCGGTTGGGGTACCCACACCCGTATTGATGAGAATCCCATGATAACAGGACATGATCTCTGCTTCGACAAGATGAGCCAATGAAACCGCCTCGTTGTGGCAGGCTGATAAAACGGTTCGAATAGTAATCGGGATATAGTGTAATGTCACGCTATGAATAAACTGTCAGCAGGTTAGATCCGTGATATATTATACTCTCTACGGTGGTATGTGGGATTTTTTTTTGCAGAGTCGGACACGATTCTTGTGTTCAAGATATACTTTGGAGTATTCGGAGAAGGAACCAGCCTTGCAATGCCGAAGACAATCAGCATGCCAGACTCAATCATCATTGAAGCCTGGTTCAGGGGCTACTGAGGAAGTTCTGGATTAAGGGGTCCTCGGACAACCGGACTATATACTTTGGCTAGACTATTGTACTATGAAGATACAAGATAGAAGACTTCGTCCCGTGTCCGGATGGGACTCTCCTTTGCGTGGAAGGCAAGCTTGGTGATTCGGATATGTAGATTTCCTTCCCTATAACCGACTCTGTGTAACCCTAGCCCTCTCCAGTGTCTATATAAACCGGAGGGTTTAGTTCGTAGGACAACAACAATCATAATCACATGCTAGCTTCTAGGGTTAGCCTCATCGATCTCGTGGTAGATCAACTCTTGTAATACTCATATCATCAAGATCAATCAAGCAGGAAGTAGGGTATTACCTCCATAGAGAGGGCCCGAACCTGGGTAAACAACGTGTTCCCCGCCTCCTGTTACCATTAGCCTTAGACGCATAGTTCGGGACCCACTACCCGAGATCCGCCAGTTTTGACACCGATAGTGACCAAATGTTGTTCGGAGTCCCGGATGAGATCACGAACATGACGAGGAGTCTCGAAACGGTCGAGAGGTAAAGATTGATATATAGGATGATGGTATTCGGACACTGGAAGTGTTTTGGGAAGCATCGGGTACTTATCGGGTCACCGGAAGGGGTTCCGGGCACCCCCGGCAAAAGATATGGGCCTTATGGGCCAACAGGGGAAACGCACCAGCCACAAAGGGGCTGGTGCGCCCCCCATATGGGATGGCCAAATTGGAGAAGGAAAGGGAAGGAGGAAAGGAAAAAGGGAATAGGATTCCCCCTTCCCCCTCTTCGCTTCCTACTCCGAATAGGAATAGGAGAGGGGGGTTGGCCGAATTGGGAGAGGACCCCCAAGTAGGATTCCTCCTACTTGGGGAGCCCATTTGGCTTCCTCTCCTCCCCTCCAACCTATATATATATGTGGGGAGGGGGCGCCTATAAGATAGTACAACAACTGTTAGCCGTGTGCTGCGCCCCCTCCACAGTTTACACGCCTGGTCATATTGTCGCAGTGCTTAGGGGAAGGCCTGCGCGGATCACTTCACCATCACCGTCACCATGCCGTTGTGCTGATCAAACTCATCTACTTCCTCATCACCTTGCTGGATCAAGAGGGCGAGGAACGTCATCGAGCGGAACATGTGCAGAACTCGGAGGTGTCGTACGTTCGGTACTTGATCGGTCGGAGCTACAAGAAGTTCGACTACCTCAACCGCGCTGTCAAACGCTTCCTCTTTCGGTCTATGAGGGTACATAGACACACTCTCCCCCTCTCCTTGCTATGCATCTCCTAGATAGATCTTGCGTGAGCATAGGATTTTTTTTTTGAAACTGCATGTTATGTTACCCAACAAATACGTGCCTTGCTGCCCCTACTATCACTGGGAAAGGACACCGCAAGATTGAACCCAAAGCTAAGCACTTCTCCCGTTTCAAGAAAAACCAATCTAGTTGGCCAAACTAAACCGATAATTCAAAGAGAATCACAAAGATATCAAATCATGCATATAAGAATTCATAGAAGATTCAAATAATATTCATAGATAAGCTGATCATAGATCCACAATTCATCGGATCTCGCAAGAATATTATATCGGATAGATCTCCAAGAACATCATGGAGAACATGGTATTGAGAATCAAAGAGAGAGAAGAAGTCATCTAGCTACTAGCTATGGACCCGTAGGTCTAAGGTAAACTACTCACGCTTCATCGGAAGGGCAATAGAGTTGATGTAGAAGCCCTGCGTGATCGAATCCCCTCCGGCAGGATGCCGGAAAAGGCCGCTATGGTATCTCATGGGAACAGAAGGTTGCGGCGGTGGAAAATTGTTTTTGTGGATGCCTCTGGTGGTTTGGGAATATATGTGAATATATAGGAGGAAGATATAGGTCAGGGGGTCACCGAGGGGCCCACAAGCTAGGGGGGCGCGCCCTACCCCTCTGGGCACACCCTCCTCCCATGTCGCCACCCCGTGGATCTTCTTACTTGGTCTCTAAGTCTCCTGGGTGTCTTCTGGTCCAAGAAAAATCATCGCCAAGGTTTTATTCCATTTGGACTCCGTTTGGTTTTCCTTTTCTGCGAGGCTCAAAAACAAGGAAAAAAACAAAAACTGACACTAGGCTCTAGGTTAATAGGTTAGTCCCAAAAATAATATAAAATAGCATATTAATGCATATAAAGCATCCAAAACAGATAATATAATAGCATGGAACAATAAAAAATTATAGATATGTTGGAGACGTATCAAGCATCCCCAAGCTTAATTCCTGCTCGTCCTTGAGTAGGTAAATGATAAAAATAGAATATGTGGAATGCTACCTAATATATTTATCCATGTAATTTTCCTTATTGTGGCATGAATGTTTAGATCCATAAGATTCAAAACAAGAGTTTAATATTAACATAAAAAACAATAATACTTCAAGCATACTAACAAAGCAATTATGTCTTCTCAAAATAACATGGCCAAAGAAAGTTATCCCTACAAAGTCATATAGTCTGGCTATGCTCCATCTTCATCACACAAAGTATTCAAATCATACACAACCCCGGTTTTAGCCAAGCAATTGTCTCATACTTTAGTATTCTCAAACCTTTTCAACTTTCACGCAATACATGAGCATGAGCCATGGACATAGCACTATAGGTGGAATAGAATATTGTGGTTGTGGAGAAGATAAAAAGAAGGAAATAGTCTCAGCATATCAACGGGCTATGGAGATGCCCATCAATAGATATCAATGTGCGTGAGTAGGGATTTCCATGCAACATATGCACTAGAGCTATAAGTGTATGAAAGCTCAAAAATAAACTAAGTGGGTGTGCATCCAACTCGCTAGCTCATGAAGACCTAGGGCAATTTGAGGAAGCCCGTCATTGGAATATACAAGCCAAGTTTTATAATGAAAATTTCCCACTAGTATATGAAAGTGAAAATATAGGAGACTCTCTATCATGAAGACATGGTGCTACTTTGAAGCACAAGTGTGGAAAAAGGATAGTAACATTGTCCCTTCTCTCTTTTCTCTTTTTTGGATGGTTTCTTTGGCCTCTTTTATTTTTCATAAAGTCCGGAGACTCATCCTAACTTGTGAGGGAATCACAGCTTCCATCATCCTTTCCTCACATCGGACAATGCTCTAATAATGATGATCATTACACTTCTATTTACTAAAATTCAAAAATTACAACTCGATACTAGAACAAAGGTATGACTCTATATGAATGCCTCCGGCGGTGTACCGGGATGTGCAATGACTCAAGAGTGACATGTATGAAAGAATTACGAAAGGTGGCCTTCCCACAAATACTATGTCAACTACATGATCATGCAAAGCAATATGACAATGATGGAACCTGTCATAATAAAAAAGAACGGTGGAAAGTTGCATTGCAATGTATCTCGGAATGGCCATGGAAATGCCATAATAGGTAGGTATGGTGGCTGTTTTGAGGAAGGTATATGGTGGGTGTATGGTACTGGCGAAAGTTGCGTGGTACTAGAGAGGCTAGCAATGGTGGAAGGGTGAGAGTGCGTATAATCCATGGACTCAACATTAGTCATAAAGAACTCACATACTTATTGCAAAAATTTATTAGATATCGAAACAAGGTACTACACGCATGCTCCTAGGGGAAGGGTTGGTAGGAGTTAACCATCGCGCTATCCCGACCTTCACACAAAGGATGACAATCAATAAATAAATCATGCTCCGAGTTGATCACATAAAGGTTCACCATACGTGCATGCTACGAAAATCACAAACTTTAACACAAGTATTTGTACCAATCCATAATTACTCACTAGCATGACTCTAATATCACCATCTTTGTATCTCAAAACAATCATAAGGAATCAAACTTCTCTTAGTATTCAATGCATTTTATATGAAAGTTTTTATTATATCCCTCTTGGATACCTATCATATTAGGACTAAATTTATAACCAAAGAAAATTACCATGTTGTTTAGAGAAAATCTCAAAATAATATAAGTGGAGCATGAGAGTTTAATAATTTCTACAAAATAAGGCCATCGTCGTGCTCTAAAAAGATATAAGTGAAGCACTAGAGCAAAATTGCCTAGCTCAAAAGATATAAGTGAAGCACATAGTGTATTCTAATAAATCACAATTCATGCATGTCCCTATCAAAAGGTGTGTACAACTAGGATGATTGTGGCAAACTAGAAAGTAAATACTCGTATCATACAAGACGCTCTAAGCAAAACACATATCATGTGGTGAATAAAAATATAGCCTCAAGTAAAGTTACCGATAGACGAAGACGAAAGAGGGGATGCCTTCCGGGGCATCCCCAAGCTTAGGCTCTTGGTTGTCCTTGAATATTACCTTGGGGTGCCTTGGGCATCCCCAAGGTTAGGCTATTGCCACTCCTTATTCCATAGTCCATCAAATCTTTACCCAAAACTTGAAAACTTCACAACACAAAACTCAACAGAAAATCTTATGAGATCCGTTAGTATAAGAAAATAAATCATCACTTTTGGTACTGTTGTGAACTCATTATTTATTTATATTGGTGTAATATCTATTATATTCCAACTTTTCCATGGTTCATACCCCTCGATACTACCCATAGATTCATCAAAATAAGCAAGCAACACATCGAAAATAGAATCTGTTTAAAATAAAACACTCTGTAGTAATCAGGAAACTTCGTATGCTTATGTAACTCCAAAAATTCTGAAAAATTAGGAAAGCCTGGGAAATTTGTGTACCAATCTTGTGAAAAAAGAATCATATCAAAAGAACGCTTCTCTAAATAATGAAAAATATTTTCCTGGGTGCAAAAGTTTCTGTTTTTCAGCAGGATCAAAACAACTAGCAGCGTAAGCCATCCCAAAGGTCTTACTTGGAACAAACACTAAATAAAACACAAAAACACATCTAACTATAGTCTAGATGAATTATTTATTGCAAAACAGCAAGGAAAAATATTCGGTTGTCTCCCAACAAATCGCTTTTGTTTAAAGCCTTTTAGCTAGGCATGGAGATTTCAATGATGCTCACATGAAAGACAAGAATTGAAGCGCAAAGAGAGCATCATAAAACACGTGAAAACACATCTCAGTCTAACATACTTCCAATGCATAGGCATTTTTGAAGCAAACAAATTATCAAGGCAAGCAAAAACTAGCATATGCAAGGAAGAAGAAAGAGACGATAACAATCTCAACATGAAGAGAGGTAATTTGGTAACATGAAAAATTCTACAACCATATTTTCCTCTCTCATAATAATTACATGTAGGATAATAAGAAAATTCAACAATATAGCTATCACATAACATATTCTCGACACGATCCACATGCATGCGAAGTTGAGACTCTTCCAAAATAGTGGGATTAACATTAACTAAAGTCATGACCTCTCCAAACCCACTTTTATCAAAACAATTCATAAGATTGAACATTCTCCAAATATGTGGGATCTAAAGTTGACACTCTTCCAAACCCACTTTCGATATTATAGCAAACATTATTATCAATCTCATATTCATCATGGGGCTTAAATAGATTTTCAATATCATAAGAAGAATCACCCCAATCATGATCATTGCAACAAGTAATGGACATAGCAAAACTAGCATCCCCAAGCTTAGGGTTTTGCATATCATTATCACAATTAACATTAATGGAATTTACAATAATATCATTGCAATCATGCTTTTCATCCAAGGCACTATCGTGAATCACTTCAAAATTTTCTTCTTTCAACACTTCATCACACTTTTTAGATTCATGAATTTCAAGCAAAACCTCATAGAGATAATCTAGTGCACTCAATCCATTAGCAATTGGTTCATCATAATGACCAAGTAAGACATAAAGGCAAACGAAAGAAGAGCGAAAAAAGGGACAATCTTTTTGAAAATCGTTTTAGAAGTGGGGGAGAGGAAAACGGAGGAAAATGGAGAATAATGTAATGCAAGATATGAGAGTTTTATGATGGGTACTTGATATGTCTTGACTTGGCGTAGATCTCCCCGGTAACAGCGCCAAAAATTCTTCCTGCTACTTCTTGAGCTTGCATTGATTTTTCCCTTGAAGAGGAAAGGGTGATGCAGCAAAGTAGAGATAAGTATTTCCCTCAGTTAGAGAACCAATGTATCAATCTAGTAGGAGACAACACACAAGTCACTAATAGCTGCACAAACAATCAAACACTTGCACCCAATGCGATAAAGAAGTTGTCAATCCCTTCACGGTCACTTGCAAAAGTGAGATATGATAGAGATAGATAAACAAAAGATAAAATATTTTTGGGTTTTTTGGTTTATAGATCTGAAAGTAAAAGATTGCAAAATAGTAGATCGGAAACTAATATGATGTAAAATAGACCCAAGGGCTATAGGTCTCACTAGAGGCTTCTCTCAAGATGGCAAATAATACGGTGGGTGAACAAATTACTATCGAGCAATTGATAGAAAGGCACAAAGTTATGACGATATCCAAGGCAATGATTATGAAATATAGGCATCACGTCTGTGTTAGTAGACCGACTCTTGCCTGCATCTACTACTATTACTCCACACATCAACCGACTCCTGCCTGCATCTAAAGTATTAAGTTCATGAAGAACATATTAACGTTTTAAGTAAGATGACATGATGTAGAGGAATAAACTCAAGCAATATGATGTAAACCCCATCTTTTTATCCTCGATGGCAACAATACAATACATGCCTTGCTCCCCCTACTGTCACTGGGAAAATACACCACAAGACTGAACCCAAATCTAAGCACTTCTCCCATTGCAAGAAAAACCAATCTAGTTGGCCAAACTAAACCGATCGTTCGATGAGAATTACAAAGATATCAAATCATGCATATAAGAATTCAGAGAAGATTCAAATAATATTCATAGATAAGCTGATCATAAATGCAGAATTCATCGGATCTCGACAAACACACCACAAAAGAAGATTACATCCGATAGATCTCCAAGAACATCGAGGAGAACATTGTATTGAGAATCAAAGGGAGAGAAAAAGCCATCTAGCTACTAGCTATGGACCCGTAGGTCTGAGGTAAACTACTCACGCTTCATTGGAAGGGCAATAGAGTTGATTTAGAAGCCCTCCATGATCGAATCCCCCTCTGGTAGGATGCCGGAAAAGGCCCCTAGATGGGATCTCACAGGAACAGAAGGTTGCGGTGGTGGAAAAGTGTTTTTGTAGATGCCTCTGGTGGCTTGGGAATATATGTGAATATATAGGAGGAAGATCTACATCAGGGGCTCACCGAGGGGCCCACAAGGAAGGGGGCGCGCCCTCCCCCCTGGGCGCACCCTCCCCCCTTGTCCCCACCTCGTGGCTCTTCTGACTTGGTCTCCAAGTCTCCTGGGTGTCATCAGGTCCAAGAAAAATCATCATGAAGGTTTTATTCCTTTTGGACTCCGTTTGGTATTCCTTTTCCGCGAGGCTCAAAACCAAGGAAAAAACAGAAACTGGCACTGTGCTCTAGGTTAATAGGTTAGTCCGAAAAATAATATAAAATAGCATATTAATGCATATAAAACATCCAAAATAGATAATATAATAGCAGGGAACAATAAAAAATTATAGATACGTTGGATACGTATTAGGGCACCACACATAACCACGACAATTGTTTACCCGTGTGCGGCGCCCCCTCCACCGGTTACACTCTCGGTCATATTTTCGTAGTGCTTTGGCAAAGCCCCGCGGAGATAGCATCACCATCACCGTCATTATGCTGTTGTTCTGCCGAAACTCATCCACTACCTCGCCGTCTTGCTGGATCAAGAAGGCGTGGACGCTACCGAGTTGAACATGTGCTGAATGTGGAGGTGCCATATATTTGGTACTCGATCGATTGGATCGCAAAAAGTTCGGCTACATCAACCATGTTACTAATCGCTTCTGCTTACGGTCTATGAGGGTACGTACACACACACTCCCCCTCTCGTTGCTATGCATCTCCATGGATAGATCTTGCGTGTGCGTAGATTTTTTTTGTTTTCCATGTAACGTTTCCCAACAGTGGCATCCGAGCAAAGAGTTGTGGGCGGTGATGGCCATACTGCTTACCAGCAATGTCTTATTTTGATTCGACGGTATTGTGGGATGAAGTGGCCCAAACCAACCTTACATGTCCACGTACATGAGACCGGTTCCACCGGCAGTCATGCAACTTGTTTTGCATAAAGGTGGCTGGTGGGTGTCTATTTCTCCTACTTTAGTTGAATCGAATTTGACATTGGCCGGTCCTTGAAGAAGGTTAAAACAACAAACTTGATAAATCACCGTTGTGGTTTTTGCCGTATGTAAGAACGGTTCCTGCTAGAAGCCCATAGCAGCCATGTAAAACTTGCAACAACAAAGTAGAGGCCGTCTAACTTGTTTTTGCATGGCATGTTGTGATGTGATATGGTCAAGACGTGATGTGATATATGTTGTTGTATGAGATGATCATGTTTTGTAATATCGACAACCGGCAGGAGCCTTTGGGTTGTTTCTTGATTATTGTATGAAATGCAATCACCTTGTAATTGATTTAATTTATTGCTATGTGTTAGCAATATTTGTAGAAGCAATAGTTGGCGAGACGACCTCAATGCAATGATGGAGATCAAGGTGTCGAGTCGGTGACAATGGAGATCATGATGATGCTTTGGAGGTGGAGATCAAAAGCACAAGATGATCATGGCCATATCATCCCACATATTTTGATTGCATGTGATGTTTATCCTTTATGCATCTTATTTTGCTTAGAACGGCGGTAGCATTATAAGATGAACCCTTCACTGAATTTCAAGATAAAAGTGTTCTCCCTGAGTATGCACGTTGCTAAAGTTCGTCGTTTCGAAGCACCTCCTGATGATCGGGTGTGATAGACTTGATACGTCTCCGTTGTTTCTACTTTTACAAACACTTTTGCCCTTGTTTTGGACTCTAACTTGCATGATTTGAATGAAACTAACCCGGACTGACACTTATTTTAGCAGAACTGCCATGGTGTTATTTTTGTGCAGAAATAGAAGTTCTCGGAATGACCTGAAACTCCACGGAAGTTATTTTTGGAATTAATAAAAAATACCGGCAAAAGAATAAAGTCCAGGGTGCCCACACCTTGTCCACGAGGGTGGGGGCGCCCCCCTAGGGCGCGCTCCCTGTCTCGTGGCCCCCCTGGAGCTCCACCGACCTCAACTCCAACTCCATATATTCACGTTCGGGGAGAAAAAATCAGAGAGAAGGATTCATCGCATTTTACGATACGGAGCCACCACCAAGCCCTAAACTCTCTCGGGAGGGCTGATCTGGAGTCCGTTCGGGGCTTTGGAGAGGGGAATCCATCGCCGTCGTCATCATCAACCATCCTCCATCACCAATTTCATGATGCTCACCACCGTGCATGAGTAATTCCATCATAGGCTTGCTGGACGGTGATGGGTTGGATGAGATTTACCATGTAATTGAGTTAGTTTTGTTAGGGTTTGATCCCTAGTATCCATTATGTTCTGAGATTGATGTTGCTATGACTTTGCTATGCTTAATGCTTGTCACTAGGGCCCGAGTGCCATGATTTCAGATCTGAACCTATTATGTTTTCATGAATATATGTGAGTTCTTGATCCTATGTTGCAAGTCTATAGTCGCCTATTATGTGTTATGACCTGTTAACCCCGAAGTGACAATAATCGGGATACTTACCGGTGATGACTGTAGTTTGAGGAGTTCATGTATTCACTAAGTGTTAATGCTTTGGTCCAGTACTCTATTGAAAGGAGGCCTTAATATCCCTTAGTTTCCATTAGGACCCCGCTGCCACAGGAGGGTAGGACAAAAGATTTCATGCAAGTTCTTTACCATAAGCACGTATGACTATATTCGGAATACATGCCTACATTACATTGATGAACTTGAGCTAGTTCTGTGTCACCCTATGTTATAACTATTGCATGAGGAATCGCATCCGACATAATTATCCATCACTGATCCAATGCCTACAAGCTTTTCACATATTGATCTTTGCTTAGTTACTTTACCGTTGCCGCTGTTACAATTACTACAAAACTGCTACTGTTACTTTTGCCATTGTTACCATTACTTCCATGCTACTTTGCTACTAAATACTTTGCTGCAAATATTAAGTTATCCAGGTGTGGTTGAATTGACAACTCAACTGCTAATACTTGAGAATATTCTTTGGCTCCCCTTGTGTTGAATCAATAAATTTGGGTTGAATACTCTACCCTCGAAAACTGTTGCAATCCCCTATACTTGTGGGTTAGCAAGACTATTTTCTGGCACCGTTGCTGAGAACCATAGCTCTATTCATTGAGTCACTTGGGATTTATATCTTCTGATCACTATGAGGAACTTGAAAGATGAAAGAACTAAGATTTTTCCCTCAACTACGAGGGGAGGTAAGGAACTGCCATATAGCTCTACACTTGATTCACCTTCTGTTTTGAGTAAACTTGCGACACCTAAACGTGCTTCTACTAATAATTCTAATATGTCACATGTTATTGATGATACCACTTCCGCTATACTTATGATGAAACTACTTCTATGCTTGATAATACTGTGCCACTAGGTGAATTTCTTGATGAACAACTTTTTAGGGCTAGAGAGAATGAAATTATTGAAACTGATAATACTGATGAAAGTGATGATGAAGATTCTCCCCCTAAATATGGATTGCCTATTGTTCCTGAGGGTTATGTTATGGATGAAGAAACTGCTAGAGATTTCCTAGCTTGCAATGATAGATCTGATCTTAAGAAATTATTAGCCAAGTTGAAAGAAAAGTCTCTAAATTCTAGAATAAATATGACTCTGCTTTTGCTACTTCACCTATCTTTATTACTAATAAGGATTATGATTTCTCTGTCAATCCTGAGATAATTACTTTGGTTGAATCTGATCCTTTTTATGGCTATGAATCTGAAATTGTTGTGGCACATCTTACAAAGTTAAATGATATAGCCACCCTATTCACTAATGATGAGAGAACTCGTTACTATTATATCCTTAAATTATTTCCATTCTCATTAAAGGGTGATGCTAAAACTTGGTTTAATTCTCTTGATCCTGGTTGTGTGCGTAGTCCCCAGGATATGATTTATTACTTCTCTTCTAAACATTTCCCCGCTCATAAGAAACAAGTTTCTTTAAGGGAAATATATAATTTTGTGCAAACTGAAGAAGAGAGTCTCCCACAAGCTTGGGGTGGCTTCTCCAATTACTTAATGCTTTGCCTGATCATCCTCTTAAGAAAAATGAAATACTTGATATCTTTTATAATGGACTAACCGATGCTTCCAGAGACCACCTGGATAGTTGTGTTTTCAGGGAAAGAACTGTTGATCAAGCTGAATTGTTATTGAATAATATGTTTACTAATGAAAACAATTGGACACTTCCTGAACCAACTCCTAAGCCAACTCCGAAGAAAAGAGTTGTTCTATTTCTCAGTCCTGAAGATATACAAGAGGCAAAGAAATCTATGAAAGAAAAGGGTATTAAAGCTGAAGATGTGAAGAATTTACCTCCTGTTGAAGAAATACATGGCCTTGACATACCACCTATTGAGGAAACACATGGTCTTGATAACCCTACACAGGTAATAAAGGTAATTTCTCTCTATAGATATGATAAAGTTGAAATCCCGTCTACTAAGTTTGCTAGCCAATGCTTGGATGAGTTTGATGACTTTATGGCTAAACAAGAAAACTTCAATGCCTATGTTGGTAGACAATTGAAAAGAAATGCTTATATGATTGAACACTCGAGTGATTATATGTCCAGAGCTAAAGGTGAACTTAAACTTATTAGTAAACATGCTTCTATGGTTACCACTCAAGTAGAACAAGTTCTTAAAGCTCAAAATGATTTGCTCAATGAATTAAATAATAAGAAAAATGATAATGTTGTTATAATTGTGACTAGAGGTGGTAGAATGACTCAGGAACCTTTGTATCCTGAGGGCCACCCTAAGAGAATTGAGCAAAATTCTAAGAGAAATAATGTTGATGCACCTAGTCCTTCTAAAAAGAAGAAGAACAAAAATGATAGGACTTTGCATGCTTCTAGTGAACCTGTTGTAGCCACACCTGAGAATCCCAATGATATTTCAATTTCTGATGCTGAAGCACAATCTGGTGATGAACATGAACCTAGTTATAATGTTAATGATGATGTTCAAGTTGATGCTCAACCTAGCAGTAATAATGATGTAGAAATTGAACCCGTTGTTGATCTTGATAACCCACAATCAAAGAATCAACGTTATCATAAGAGAGACTTCGTTGCTAGGAAGCACGGTAAAGAAAGAGAACCATGGGTTCACAAACCCATGCCTTTTCCTCCTAAACCATCCAAGAAAAAGGATGATGAGGATTTTGAGTGCTTTGCTGAAATGATTAGACCTATCTTTTTGCGTATGTGTTTTACTGATTTGCTTAAAATCAATCCTTATGCTAAGTATATGAAGGATATTGTTACAAATAAAAGAAAGATAACAGAAGCTGAAATTTCCACCATGCTTGCTAATTGTACTTTTAAGGGTGGAATACCAAAGAAACTAGGAGATCCAGGAGTACCAACTATACCATGCTCCATTAAAAGAAACTATGTTAAAACTGCTTTATGTGATCTTGGAGCCGGTGTTAGTGTTATGCCTCTCTCTTTATATCATAGACTTGAATTGAATAAGTTGACACCTACTGAAATATCTTTGCAAATGGCCAATAAATCAACTGCTATACCTGTCAATATTTGTGAGGATGTGCCTATTGTGGTTGCAAACGTTATCTTAACGAACTTTGTTATTCTTGATATTCCCGGGGATGATAGTATGTCGATTATCCTTGGTAGACCCTTTTTGAATACTGCAGGGGCTGTTATTGATTGCAACAAAGGCAATGTCACTTTTAACATTAATGGTAATGAGCATACGGTACACTTTCCGAGGAAACAACCTCAAGTCCACAGTATAAACTCTATTGGAAAGATTCCAACTATTACTATTGGAGGTTTTGAATTTCCTCTTCCTACTATCAAGAAGAAATATGATATTCTTATTGTTGGGGATGTACATATCCCCATTGAGGTAACCTAGTGTTATTCAAAAATTCTCCGGTTTCATGCAATTCGGAATGAGCTTGTTAACAAGACTTGATCAACCTTGTCAGTGGATTCCTTTTGATGAGCATGAGATGGATGAAGTTAGAAAACACAACTCTCTGTACCCTCCTTTTACTTTCTGATGTTTAGATTTAATAAAGCAAAAATAGCATTTTCTGTCTATTTTTTGAATTATCCTTGCAATAAAAAATACCCCGAAAACAAAAGTTCTCCAAATGCACTAAAAATGAAATATAATTTTTTCTAGAATATTTAAGAATATTTGGCACTTAGAACACACCAGAGGGGGAAAGCACCTGGCCACGAGGGTCCAGGGCGCGCCCACCCCCCTGGGGCGCGCCCCCTGCCTCGTGGGCCCATGGTGGCCCCCCTCCACTCATTCCTGCACCTGTACACTTCTTCTTTCTCCCAAAAAATCACCAACCAGCTCAAGCACGAGTTCCAGCTCATCTTGCTGCTATTTTCGATCTCCTTGCTCAAAGCTTCATTCACAAAACTGCTTTGGGGGATTGTTCTTCGGTATGTGACTCCTCCGATGGCCCAATTAGTTTTTGTTCTAGTGCTTTATTCATTGCAAATTTTTGCTGCTAAGGTGGCCCTATTCTTGAGCTTGCATGTTAAATTTATTTGGTCCCAAGTAGTTATAATGCATGATATAGTCTCTAGGCACTTATGGGAGTAGCTGCTATCAGTTTTATTGAGTTTGGTTCACTTACATTTTGAGTTACTAAAAATTTCAAAAAAATTCAGAAAATGATAAAGAGATTTTTGAGGGGCTCTTCGAGCCTAAGCTCGAAGGATAAACCAAACGAGGAGAGTAAAAAGCCCAAATTTAATCTCCCTCGCACCACGGAGGTTCGGCTGTGTGAATGGCCTTGTGATGAGTTCTTGAGAGCAGCCAGGATTCATGATGATTTTTATCATTTGGCTGAGAATGCAGGCCTCACCGACTTCCTGCACGACCAGCTCGATCAGTATCTCCTACTCACTAATACTTTCGTGCAAATTTTTTACTTTCATTCTAGGAAATCACCACCTTTAGTGGAGTTTCATTTATATGATGAGGTTAAGGAGATGTTACTACATGATTTTTGTGGGGTTTGCAAGATACCCTTCGAGGGAAGCCTAGAGGAACCACGTCATAGTGATGTGGATGGATTTATTGATATGATCGATTTAGGGGAAACGAGGAAGGTTTCCGATGCAAGAATTACTAGCATGCACTTTCCTGTTCTACGTTACTTTGGAATACTTGCTAGTAGATGCTTAATTGGTCGCGAGAACTGTGGAAACCTTAGTGCCCCTGATATTGTTATTTTGTGCCATGCTTTTTTTCATGATAACACTTTTAGTTTAGGCGCTATTATTGCTAAACGATTAAGTATGAACCGTACAAAGGGCCCCATCTTTGGAGGCATCTTTGCTTCACGCCTTGCTAAACACTTTAGGATACCTATTAGGCATCATGAGAAAGAGGAAAATTTGCTGCCCTCTATTTTTCTAGATTATAAGAGTATGGTAGCACATGAATTTATTGTTAAAAATAATGAGATGATGCTTAAGTATAATTTAAGATTTAATAAAACTCACAGTGAGACTATTATCTAGCCTGCGCCTTCCTTGTTTAACATACTTTCAGGCATGTACCTCATCTTGCGAGAAGCCGTTTACGCATACCGGAGCCAGACACCAGCTCCAGAGCTTGAGCCGGAACCACCACTTGACCCTTATCGACAGTCTGTTTATCAGTGGGATTTGGAGGAGATCACCAGCCAGTGGCACTTGGATGACACTCCTCAGTACACCGGAGAGAGTAGCTTTGACCCATGGGCATAGACCAACTTAGGCCAAAAGCCTAAGCTTGGGGGAGTACGTATTTCTCGTCGACATTACATTCATGTTCACACACTCATTCTAGTTGTCGGTGCTCATACTTTTTCATTGTACTACCCATGCTAGTTTATTTTCTTTTCTTGCTTTCTTCTTGTGTGTCTGAATAACCTTAAGAGAACCAAAAATAATTAGTAATAGGTTTTAGCTAGTTTACTTTCCATGCTTGTAGTAGTAGTAATTAAAAGAAAACCCAAAAAGATTTCTTGTTCTTCTTTTGCTTGTTGGGAGTTTTCCCGTGTAAATAGTTTTATTTCTATTTATTTTCTTTGGGGGTCAAAAGGAGAAGACCATGATGAAAATGTTGAGTGGCTATTTTATGCATTATTGATTGATTTAACCAAGATCCCATATTACCTTGTCTTCTCCCTTGAATTGAATGCTTGCAGATTCCAGCTTAGTCCAATGCACGTGCACTATTATTATTATCAACACCGATCGGTTGTGTGAGTGAAAGGCAATAATGACGATATATGATGAATTGATTGAGATGAGAGAAGCTGGTATGAACTCGACCTATCTTGTTTTTGTAAATATGATTAGTTCATCATTTCTGATTCAACTTATTATGAATAAACATGTTTGCAATGACAATTAGAGATTATAGTTAATATATTATATGCTTAATTAGCAAGCAGTCTATAATGGTTTACCTTGCGTGCCAACATGCTATTAAAATGGTTGTGATGTGGTATGGTAGGGTGGTATCCTCCTTTGAATGATTCGAGTGACTTGACTTGGCACATGTTCACGCATGTAGTTGAAATAAAATCAACATAGCCTTTACGATATTTATGTTCATGGTGGATTATATCCTACTCATGCTTGCACTCAGTGTCTATTAATCTTAATGCATGTTCATGACTATTGTCGCTCTCTAGTTGGTCGCTTCCCAGTCTCTTTCTAGCCTTCACTTGTACTAAGCGGGAATACTGCTTATGCATCCACTTCCATAAACCCCAAATTTATTACATATGAGTCCACCATACCTTCATATATGCGGTATCTACTGCCGTTCCAAGTAAATTTGTATGTGCCAAACTCCAAACCTTCAAATGAAATTCTGTTTTGTATGCTCGAACAGCTCATGTATCAACTAGGGATGTCTATATCTTCCATGCTAGGTGGGTTATTCTCACGAGGAGTGGACTCCGCTCCTCACTCACGAGAAAATGGCCGGTCACCGGGATGCCCAGTCCCATGCTCAAATCAAATCAAAGTAATTGCAAACAAAACTCCCCCAGGATTGTTGTTAGTTGGGGGCACCCGTTGTTTCAGGCAAGCCATGGATTGATGATTGTTGGTGGTGGGAGAGTATAAACTTTACCATTTTGTTTGGGAACCGCCTATAATGTGTGTAGCATGGAAGATATCAAGATCTCTTGGTTTTTATGTTGACAATGAAAGTATGCCGCTCAAAATATTATTCATCTCTATTTCAAAATAGAGCTTTGGCACCTCTACAAATCCCTGCTTCCCTCTGCGAAGGGCCTATCTATTTACTTTTACGTTGAGTCAGCACCTTCTTATTAAAAAAGCACCAGTTGGGGAGCACCGCTGTCATTTGCATGCATTACTATTAATTTATATTGAGTATGACTATGACTGGATCTCTTTTACCATGAATTACAATGTTTAGTCAGTCCTTGATCTTTAAAGGTGCTCTGCATTTATGTTGTGCGGTCTTAGAAAGGGCTAGTGAGATACCATCTTGTTATATCATATTATGATTGTTTTGAGAAAGTGTTGTAATCCGAGTTTTATTATTATTGCTCGCTAGTTGATTATGCCATTGATATGAGTAAACATGAGACCTATGTGTTATTGTGAATATGGTTAGTTCATAATCTTTGCTGAAAACTTGAATGCTAGCTTTACATATTTGCAACAACAAGAGCAAAATGAGTTTGTAAAAGTTTTTCTTTATCACTTTCAGTTTATCAACTGAATTGCTTGAGGACAAGCAAAGGTTTAAGCTTGGCAGAGTTGATACGTCTCCATCGTATCTACTTTTCCAAACACTTTTGGCCTTGTTTTGGACTCAAACTTGCATGATTTGAATGAAACTAACCCGGACTGACGCTTCTTTCAGCAGAACTGCCATGGTGTTATTTTGTGCACAAATAAAAGTTCTCGGAATGACCTGAAACTCCATGGAAGTTATTTTTGGAATTAATAAAAAATACTGGCGAAAGAATCAAGGCCAGGGGGCCCACACCGTGTCCACGAGGGTGGGGGGTGTGCCCTCCTACCTCGTGGTCCCCCTAGAGCTCCACCGACCTCAACTCCAACTCCATATATTCACGTCCAGGGAGAAAAAAAATCAGAGAGAAGGATTCATCGCGTTTTACGATACGGAGCCACCGCCAAGCCCTAAACTCTCTCGGGAGGGCTGATCTGGAGTCCGTTCGGGGCTCTGGAGAGGGGAATCCGTCGCCGTCGCCATCATCAACCATCCTCCATCACCAATTTCATGATCCTCATTGCCGTGCGTGAGTAATTCCATCATAGGCTTGCTGGACGGTGATGGGTTGGATGAGATTTACCATGTAATTGAGTTAGTTTTGTTAGGGTTTGATCCCTAGTATCCATTATGTTCTGAGATTGATGTCGCTATGACTTTGCTATGCTTAATGCTTGTCACTAGGGACTGAGTGCCATGATTTCAGATCTGAACCTATTATGTTTTCATGAATATATGTGAGTTCTTGATCCTATCTTGCAAGTCTATAGTCACCTATTATGTGTTATGATCCGTTAACCCCGAAGTGACAATAATCGGGATACTTATCGATGATGACCGTAGTTTGAGGAGTTCATGTATTCACTAAGTGTTAATGCTTTGGTCCGGTACTCTATTGAAAGGAGGCCTTAATATCCCTTAGTTTCCATTAGGACCCCGCTGCCACGGGAGGGTAGGACAAAAGATGCCATGCAAGTTCTTTTCCATAAGCGTGTATGACTATATTCGGAATACATGCCTACATTACATTGATGAACTGGAGCTAGTTCTGTGTCACCCTATGTTATAACTATTGCATGAGGAATCGCATCCGACATAATTATCCATCACTGATCCAATGCCTACGAGCTTTTCACATATTGATCTTTGCTTATTTACTTTACCGTTGCCACTGTTACAATTACTACAAAACTGCTACTGTTACTTTTGCCACTGTTACCATTACTTCCATACTACTTTGCTACTAAATACTTTGCTGCAGATATTAAGTTATCCAGGTGTGGTTGAATTGACAACTCAACTGCTAATACTTGAGAATATTCTTTGGCTCCCCTTGTGTCGAATCAATAAATTTGGGTTGAATACTCTACCCTCAAAAACTGTTGCGATCCCCTACACTTGTGGGTTATCAAGTCTCTACGTTCACATATAACGGGCAGTTTTGCACATGCATAATACTTGGGTTAAACTTGACGAGCCTAGCATGTACAGACATGGTCTCAGAACACTAGAGACCGAAAGGTCGAACGTGAGTCATATAGTAGATATGATCAACATAGAGATGCTCACCATTGATGACTACCCCATCTCACGTGATGATCGGACATGGGTTAGTTGATTTGGATCATGTAACCCTTAGATAACTTGAGGGATGCTTATTTAAGTGGGAGTTCATTAGTAATTTGATTAATTAAACTTAATTTATCACGAACTTACTCTTATAGTTTTGCACATCTATGTTGTAGATCAATGGCCCGAGCTACCGTCCCCCTGAGTTTTAATGCGTTCCTATAGAAAGCTAAGTTGAAAGATGATGGTAGAAACTAAACAGACTGGGTCCATAACTTGAGGATTATCCTCATTGATGCACAGACAAAGAATTATGTCCTTGATGCACCGCTAGGTGACAGACCTGCTGCCGGAGCTAGTGCAGATGTTATGAACGTCTGGCAAGCTCGATCTAATGACTACTCAATAGTTCAGTGTGCCATGCTTTACGGCCTAGTCGGGACTTTGAAGAAGTTTTGAACATCATGGAGCATATGCGATGTTCCAAGAGTTAAAGTTAATATTTCAAGAAAATGCCCGGGTTGAGAGATATGAAGTCTCCAACAAGTTCTATAGCTGCAAGATGGAGGAGAACAGTTCTGTCAGTGAACACATACTCAAATTGTTTGGGTATCATAATCACTTGACTTAGCCGGGAGTTGATCTTCTAGTTGATAGTGTTATTGACAGAGTTCTTCAATCATTGCCACCAAGCTACAAAGGCTTTGTGATGAACTATAATATGCAAGGGATGAACAAAATGATTCCTGAGCTCTTCGCAATGTTTAAGGACGCGGAGGTAGAAATCAAGAAGGAGCATCAAGTGTTTATGGTTAACAAGATCACTAGTTTCAAGAAAAAAAGCAAGGCAAAGAAAGGGAACTTCAAGAAGAATGGCAAGCAAGTTGCCACTCCCGGGAAGAAGCCCAAAGCTAGACCCAAGCCTGAAACTGATTGCTTCTACTACAAAGGAAGAGGTCACTGGAAGCGGAACTGCCCCAAGTATTTGGCGGATAAGAAGGATGGCAAAGTGAACAAAGGTATATTTGATATACATTTTATTGATGTGTTAGTTACTAATGCTCATAGTAGCGCCTGGGTATTTGATACTGGTTCGGTTGCTCATATTTGTAACTCGAAACAGGAGATGCAGAATAAATGAAGACTAGCTAAGAACGAGGTGACGATGCATGTCGGGAATGGTTCCAAGGTCGATGTGATCGCCGTCGGCACGCTACCTCTACATCTACCTTCGGGATTATTTTTAGACCTCAATAATTGTTATTTGGTGCCAGCGTTGAGTATGACCACTATATCTATATCTTGTTTATTGCGAGACGGTTATACATTTAAGTCAGAGAATAATGGTTGTTCTATTTATATGAATAATATCTTTTATGGTCATGCACCCTCGAAGAAGGGTCTGTTCTAGTTAAATCTCGATTGTAGTGATACACATATTCATAATATTGAAGCCAAAAGATGCAAAGTTGATAATGATAGTGCAACATACTTGTGGCACTGCTGTTTAGGTCATATTGGTGTAAAGCGCATGAAGAAACTCCATGTAGATGGACTTGTGGAATCACTTGATTATGAATCATTTGATACTTGTGAACCATTCCTCATGGGCAAGATGACTAAAACTCCGTTCTCTGGAACAATGGAGCGAGCAAATGACTTATTGGAAATAATACATACCGATGTATGCAGTCCGATGAGTGTTGAAGCATGCGGCGAGTATCGTTATTTTCTGACCTTCATAGATGATTTGCTTAGGTATGGGCATATCTACTTGATGAAACACAAGTCTAAAACATTTGAAAAGTTCAAAGAATTTCAAAGTAAAGTGGAGAATCATTGTAACAAGAAAATAAAGTTTCTATGATCTAACCGTGGAGGCGAATATTTAAGTTACAAGTTTGTCCTTCATTTAAAACAACGTGGAATTGTTTCACAACTCACGCCACCTGGAACACCACAGCGTAATGGTGTGTACGAACATCGTAACCGTACTTTATTAGATATGGTGTGTTCTATGATGTCTCTTACCAACTTACCACTATCGTTTTGGGGTTATGCATTAGAGGCAGCCGCATTCCCGTTAAATAGGGCACCATCTAAATCCATTGAGATGACACCGTATGAACAGTTGTTTGGCAAGAAACCTAAGCTATCGTTTCTTAAAGTTTGGGGTTGCTACACTTATGTCAAAAGGCTTCGTCCTGATAAGCTCGAACCCAAATCAGAGAAGTGCGTCTTAATAGGATACCCTAAGGAAACAATTGGGTACACCTTCTACCATAGATCCGAAGGCAAGATTTTTGTTGCTAAGAATGGATCCTTTCTAGAGAGGGAGGTTCTCTCGAAAGAAGTGAGTGGGAAGAAAGTATAACTTGATGAGGTAACTGTACCTTCTTTTGAATTGGAAAGTATCACATCACAGAAAACCTTTCGCGTGATGCCTATACCAACTAGAGAGGAAGAAAATGATAATGATCATGAAACTTCAGATCAAGTTACTACAGAACTTCATAGGTCGACCAGAGCACGATCCACACCAGAATGGTATGGTAATCCTATCCTAGAATTTATGTTACTAGACCATGGCAAACCTACAAACTATGAAGAAGCTATGATGAGCCTTGATTCCAATAAATGGCTTGAGGCCATGAAATCTGAGATAGGATCCATGTATGAGAACAAAGTATGGACTTTGGTGGATTTGCCCGATGATCGGCAAGCCATAGAAAATAAATGGATCTTCTAGAAGATGACTGACGTTGATGATAATGTTATTGTCTACAAAGCTCAACTTGTCGCAAAAGGTTTTCGACAAGTTCAAGGAGTTGACTACGATGAGACTTTCTCACCCGTAGCGATGCTTAAGTCTGTCCGAATCATGTTAGCAATTTCCGCATTTTATGATTATGGAATCTGGCAAATGGACGTCAAAACTGCATTCCTTAATGGATTTCTTAAAGAGAGTTGTATAATGATGCAACCGGAAGGTTTTGTCGATCCTAACAAAGTGTGCAAGCTCCAGCGATCCATCTATGGACTGGTGCAAGCAGCTCGGAGTTGGAATATACGCGTTGATGAGGCTATCAAAGCATATGGTTTTATACAGAATTACAGTGAGGCCTGTATTTACAAGGAAGTAAGTGGGAGCTATGTAGCATTTTTGATATTATATGTGAATGACATATTGTTGATTGGAAATGATATAGAATTTCTGGATAACATAGAAGGATACACGAATAAGAATTTTTTTCAATGAAAGACCTCGGTGAAGTTGCATATATATCGGGCATCAAAATCTATAGGGATAGATTGAGACACTTAATAGGACTTTCACAAGGCACATACCTTGACAAATTTTTGAAGAAGTTCAAAATGGACCAGTCAAAGAAAGGGTTCTTGCCTGTGTTACAAGGTGTGAAGTTGAGTCAGACTCAAAGCTCGACCACTACAGAAGATAGAGAGAAAATGAAATTCATTCCCTATGCCTCAGCCATAGGTTCTATCATGTATGCTATGATGTGTACCAGACCTGATGTGTGCCTTGCCATAAGTTTGGTAGGGAGGTACCAAAGTAATCCAGGAGTGGATCACTTGACAATGGTCAAGAACATCCTAAAGTACCTAAAAAGGACCAAGGATATGTTTCCTGTTTATGGAGGTGACGAAGAGCTCGTCGTGAATGGTTACGTCGATGCTAGCTTCGACACTGACCCAGATGACTCTAAGTCACAAATCGAATACATATTTATATTGAATGGTGGTGTTGTCAGTTGGTGCAGTTCCAAGCAGAGCGTCATGGCGGGATCTACGTGTGAAGCGGAGTACATAGTTGCTTGGGAAGCAGCGCATGAAGGAGTCTGGATGAAGGAGTTCATATCCGATCTAGGTGTAATACCTAGTGCATCGGGTCCAATAAAAATCTTTTGTGACAACTCTGGAGCAATTGCCTTGGCGAAGGAATCCAGGTTTCACAAGAGAACCAAACACATCAAGAGACACTTCAACTCCATTCATGAAAAGGTCGAGGATGGAGACACAGAGATTTGAAAAATACACACGGATCTGAATGTAGCAGACCCGTTGACTAAGCCTCTTCTGTGAGCAAAACATGATCAGCACCCAGACTCCATGGGTGTTAGATTCATTACAATGTAATCTAGATTATTGACTCTAGTGCAAGTGGGATACTGAAGGAAATATACCCTAGAGGCAATAATAAAGTTTTTATTATATATTTCCTTATTCATGATGACAGTTTATTATTCATGTTAGAATTGTATTGATCAGAAACTTAAATACATGTGTGAATACATAAACAAATACCGTGTCCCTAGTAAGCCTCTACTAGACTAGCTCGTTGATCAAAGATGGTTAAGGTTTCCTAACCATAGAGATGTGTTGTCATTTGATAATGGGATCACATCATTAGGAGAATGATGTGATGGACAAGACCCATCTGTTAGCTTAGCATATTCATCGTTCAGTTTATTGCTATTGCTTTCTTGATGATAAATACATATTCCTTCGGCTATGAGATTATGCAACTCCCGGATACCATAGGAATACCTTGTGTGCTATCAAATGTCACATAATAACTAGGTGATCATAAAGATGCTCTATAGGTATCTCCGAAGGTGTTTGTTGAGTTGGCATAGATCGACATTAGGATTTGTCACTCCAAGTATCGGAGAGGTATCTCTGGGCCCTCTCAGTAATACACATCATAGAAGCCTTTCAAGCAAAGTGACTAAGGATTTAGTTGCAATATGATGCATTACGGAATGAGTAAAGAGACTTGGCGGTAATGAGATTGAACTAGGTATGAAGATACCGATGATCAAATCTCGTGCAAGTAACATACTGATGGACAAAGGGAATTACGTATTTGTCATAAGGTTTGACCGATAAAGATCTTCATAGAATATGTAGGAGCCAATATGGGCATCCAGGTTTCGCTATTGGTTATTGACCGGAGAGGTGTCTCGGTCATGTCTACATAGTTCTTGAACTCGTAGGGTCCGCACACTTAACGTTCATTGATGATATATTGTCATATGAGTTCTATGATTTGGTGACCAAATGTTGTTTAGACTCCCGGATGAGATCATGGGCACGACGAGGAGTCTCGAAATGGTTGAGAGGTAAAGATTGATATATAGGATGTGAAGGAAATATGCCCTAGAGGCAATAATAAAGTTGTTATTTATATTTCCTTATGATAAGTGTTTATTATTCATGCTAGAATTGTATTAACCGAAAACTTAGTACATGTGTGAATACATAGATAAAAACAGTGTGTCCCTAGTATGCCTCTACTTGACTAGCTCGTTAATCAAAGGTGGTTATGTTTCCTAACCATAGACATGTGTTGTCATTTGATGAACGGGATCACATCATTAGAGAATGATGTGATGGACAAGACCCATCTGTTAGCTTAGCGTAATGATCGTTAAATTTTATTGCTATTGCTTTCTTCATGACTTATAGATGTTCCTCTGACTATGAAATTCTGCGACTCCCAAATACTGGAGGAACACCTTGTGTGCTTTCAAACGTCACAACATAACTGGGTGATTATAAAGATGCTCTACAGGTGTCTCCGAAGGTGTTTGTTGGGCTGGCATACATCGAGATTAGGATTTTTCACTCCGTGTATCAGAGAGGCATCTCTGGGACCTCTCGTTAATGCTCATCACTATAAGACTTGCAAGAAATGTGACCAATGAGTTAGTTACGGGATGATGCATTACAGAACGAGTGAAGAGACTTGCCGGTAACAAGATTGAACTAGGTATGAGGATACCGATGATCGAATCTCAGGCAAGTAACATATCGATGACAAAGGGAATAATGTAAGTTGTTATGCAATTTGACCGATAAAGATCTTCGTAAAATATGTAGGAACCAATATGAGCATATACTATTGGTTATTGAACGGCAATGTGTCTCGGTCATATCTACATAGTTCTCGAACCCGTAGGGTCTACACGCTTAATGTTCAATGATGATTTGTATTATGAGTTATGTGTTTTTGGTGACCGAAATTTGTTCAGAGTCCCGGATGAGATCACAGACATGACTAGGAGTCTCGAAATGGTCGAGAGGTAAAGATTCATATATTGGAAGGTAGTATTCGGACATCGGAGTGGTTTCGAGTGGTTCGGGTATTTTACCGGAGTACCGAGGGGTTACCGGAACCCCCCCGGGGAAGTATTGGGCCTACATGGGCCTTAGTGGAGAGAGAAGAGGGCCGCAAGGGGTGGCCACGCCCCCCCATGGCATTCCGAATTGGACTAGGGGAGGGGGCGGCGCTCCCATTTCCCTCTCCCTCTCCCTCTCCTTCCTTTTCCCTCTGGTGGAAGAAAGGAAAAGGGGGGGCGAATCCTACTAGGAGTGGAGTCCTAGTTGGACTCCCCCCCATGGTGCGCCCCTCCTGGCCACCGGCCTCCTCCTCCCCTCCTTTATATACGGGAGCGGGGGCACCGCAAAGGCACATCGATTGTTCTCTTAGTCGTGTGCAGTGCCCCCTCCACAGTTTACACCTCCAGTCATAGTGTCATAGTGCTTAGGCGAACCCCTGCGCGGATCACATCAGCATCACCGTCATCACCCGTCGTGCTGACAAAACTCTCCCTCGACCCTCTACTGGATAAAGAGTTCGAGGGACGTCATCGAGTTGAACATGTGTTGAACTCGGAGGTGTCATACGTTCTGTACTAGATTGGTTGGATCGTGAAGACGTTCGACTACATCAACCGCGTTAACCTAACGCTTCCGCTTTCAGTCTACGAGGGTACGTGGACACACTCTCCCCCTCTCGTTGCTATGCATCTCCTAGATAGATCTTGTGTGATCATACGAATTTTTTTGAAATTGCATGCTACGTTCCCCAACAGTGGCATTCGAGCCAGGTCTATGCGTAGATGATATGCACGAGTAGAACACAAAGAGTTGTGGGAGATAATAGTCATACTTCTTACCACCAACGTCTTACTTTGATTCGGCGGTATTGTTGGATGAAGCGGCCCGGACCAACATTACATGACTACGTTCATGAGACCAGTTCTACCGACGTGCTTTGCACACAAGTGGCTGGCGGGTGTTTGTTTCTCCAACTTTAGTTGAATCGAGTTTGACTATAGCCGGTCCTTGTTGAAGGTCAAAACAACACACATGATGAAAAATCATTGTGGTTTTGATGCGTAGGCAAGAACGGTTCTTGCTAGAAGCCTGTAGCAGCCATGTGAACTTGCAACAACAAAGTAGAGGACGTCTAACTTGTTTTTGCAGGGCATGTTGTGATGTGATACGGTCTAGACATCATGTGATATAAGTTATTGTATGAGATGATCATGTTTTGTAAAAGTTATCGGCAAGTGGCAGGGGCCTTATGGTTGTCGCTTTATTGTATAAAATGCAATCGCCATGTAATTTCTTTACTTTATCACTAAGCGGTAGTGATAGTCATCGAAGCAATAGTTGGCGAGACGACAACGATGCTACGATGGAGATCAAGGTGTCAAGCCGGTGACAATGGAGATCATGACGGTCCTTTGGAGATGGATATCAAAGGCACAAGATGATGATGGCCATATCATGTCACATATTTTGATTACATGTGATGTTTATCTTTTATGCATCTTATTTTGCTTAGTACGGCGGTAGCATTATAAGATGATCCCTCACTAAATTTCAAGGTATAAGTGTTCTCCCTGAGTATGCACTGTTGCTATAGTTCGTCGTGCAGAGACACCATGTGATGATTGGGTGTGATAAGCTCTACGTACACATACAACGGGTGCAAGACAGTTTTGCACATGCAGAACACTCGGGTTAAACTTGACGAGCCTAGCATATGCACATATGGCATCGGAACACTGAGACCAAAAGGTCGAAAGTGAATCATATAGTAGATATGATCAACATAGAGATGTTCACCACTGAAAACTACTCCATCTCACGTGATGATCGTACATGGTTTAGTTGATATGGATCATGTGATCATTTAGATGACTAGAGAGATGTCTATCCAAGTGGGAGTTCTTTGGTAATATGATTAATTGAACTTTAATTTATAATGAACTTAGTCCTGATAGTTTTTTGCGTATCTATGTTGTTGTAGATCAATGGCCCAAGCTACCGTTCCCTTGAATTTTAATGCGTTCCTAGAGAAATCTAAGTTGAAAGATGATGGTAGCAATTACACGGACTGGGTCCGTAACTTGAGGATTATCCTCATTGCTGCACAAAAGAATTACGTCCTTGAAGCACCGCTAGGTGCAAGGCCTGTTGCAGGAACATATGCTGATGTTATGAACGTCTGGCAAGCTCGATCTGATGACTACTTGATAGTTCAGTGTGCCATGCTTTACGGCTTAGAACCGGGACTTCAAAGACATTTGAACATCATGGAGCATATGAGATGTTCAACGAGTTGAAGTTTATATTTCAAGCAAATGCCCGAGTTGATAGATATGAAGTCTCCAACAAGTTCTATAGCTGCAAGATGGAGGAGAATAGTTCTGTCAGTGAACACATACTCAGAATGTCTGGGTACAATAACAACTTGACTCAGTTGGGAGTTAATCTTCCTGATGATAGTGATATTGACAGAGTTCTTCAATCACTGCCACAAAGCTATAAAGGCTTAGTGATGAACTATAATATGCAAGGGATGGAAAAGACAATTCCCAAGCTCTTCGCAATGCTAAAGGTTCCGGAGGTAGAAATCAAGAAGGAGCATCAAGTGTTGATGGTTAACAAAACTAATAGTTTCAAGAAAAAGGGTAAAGGGAAGAAAGGGAACCTCAAGAAGAATAGCAAGCAAGTGTTGGGGAACGCGATAATTTCAAAAAAAATTCCTACGATCATGCAAGATCTATCTATGTGATGCATAGCAATGAGAGGGAAGAGTGTGTCCACGCACCCTCGTAGACCGAAAGCGGAAGCGTTAGTTAACGCGGTTGATGTAGTCGAACGTCTTCGCGATCCAACCGATCCAAGTACCAAACGTACGGCACCTCCACGTTCAGCACACGTTCAACTCGATGATGTCCCTTGTACTCTTGATCCAGTTGAGGCCGAGGGAGAGTTTTGTTAGCACCACAGCATGGCGACGGTGATGATGATGCTACCGGCTCAGGGCTTCACCTAAGCTCTACGACGATATGACCGAGGTGTGTAACTGTGGAGGGGGCACCACACACGGCTAAAAGATCAACTTCTGTGTCTATGGGGTGCCCTTGGCCACGTATATAAAGGAGGGGAGGGAAGAGGTGGCCGGCCCAAGGGGGCGTGCCATGTGTGGGGAATCCATCTAGGACTCCCTAGTCCAATTAGGATTCCCCTCCTCTTTCCTATTCCTAGTAGGAGAAGGAGGGAAGGAGGAGGAGGAGAGAAGGAAAGGGGGGCACCGCCCAACCCTAGTCCAATTTGGGGTTGGACCCTACGGGTTCGAGAACTATGTAGACATGACCGAGACACATCTCCGATCAGTAACCAATAGCATAACCTGGATGCACGTATTGGCTCCTACATATTCTATGAAGATCTTTATCGGTCAAACCGCATCGGTATGTTACTTGCCCGAGATTCGATCATCGGTATCATCATACCTAGTTCAATCTCGTTACCGGCAAGTCTCTTTACTCGTTCCGTAATGCTTCATCCTGCAACTAACTCATTAGTGACATTGCTTGCAAGGCTTATAGTGATGAGCATTACCGAGAGGGCCCAAAGATACCTCTCTGAAACACGGAGTGACAAATCCTAATCTCGATCTATGCCAACCCAACAAACACCTTCGAAGACACCTGTAGAGCATCTTTATAATCACCCATTTACGTTGTGATGTTTGATAGCACACAAAGTGTTCCTCTGGTATTCGGGAGTTGCATAATCTCATAGTCTGAGGAACATGTATATGTGATGAAGAAAGCAGTAGTAATGAAACTGAAATGATCATAATGCTAAGCTAACGGATGGGTCATGTCCATCACATCATTCTCCTAATGATGTGATCCCGTTCATCAAATGACAACACATGTCTATGGTTAGGAGACATAACCATCTTTGATTAACGAGCTAGTCAAGTAGAGGCATACTAGGGACACTATGTTTTGTCTATGTATTCACACATGTACTAAGTTTCCGGTTAATACAATTCTAGCATGAATAATAAAAATTTATCATGAAATAAGGAAATAAATAATAACTTTATTATTGCCTCTAGGGCATATTTCCTTCAGCAAGTTGATGCTCCCGGGAAGAAGCCCAAGTCTGGACCTAAGCCTGAAAATGAGTGCTTCTACTGCAAAGGGACTGGTCACTGGAAGCGGAACTGCCCCAAGTATTTGGCGGATAAGAAGGATGGCAAAGTGAAAGGTATATTTGATATACATGTTATTGATGTGTACCTTACTAATGCTCGTAGTAGCGCCTGGGTATTTGATACTGGTTCTATTGCTCATATTTGCAACTCGAAACAGGTGCTACAGATTAAACATAGATTGGCTAAGGACGAGGTGACGATGCGCGTCGGGAATGGTTCCAAGGTCGATGTGATCGCCGTCGGCATGCTACCTCTACATCTTCCTTCGGGATTAGTTTTAGACTTGAATAACTGTTATTTGGTGCCAGCGTTGAGCACACACATTATATCTGGATCTTGTTTGATGCGAGATGGTTATTCATTTAAATTAGAGAATAATGGTTGTTCTATTTATACGAGTAATATCTTTTATGGTCGTGCACCCTTGATGAGTGGTCTATTTTTATTGAATCTTGATCGTAGTGATACACATATTCATAATATTGAAGCCAAAAGATGCAAAGTTAGTAATGATAGTGCAACTTATTTGTGGCACCGCCGTTTAGGTCATATTGGTGTAAAGCGCAAGAAACTCCATATTGATGGGCTTTTGGAATCACTTGGTTATCAATCACATGATGTTTGCGAACCATGCCTCATGGGCAAGATGACTAAGACTCCGTTCTCTGGAACAATGGAGCGAGCCACTGACTTATTGGAAATAATACATACCGATGTATGCGGTCTGATGAGTATTGAGGCTTGCAGCGGGTATCGTTACTTTCTGACCTTCACAGATGATTTGAGCAGATATGGGTATGTCTACTTAATGAAACATAAGTCTGGAACATTTGAAAAGTTCAAAGAATTTTAGAGTGAAGTAGAAAATCATCATACCAAGAAAATAAAGTTTCTATGATCTGATCGCGGAGACGAATATTTGAGTTACAAGTTTGGTCTTCATTTGAAACAATGTGGAATATTTTCACAACTCATGCCACCTGGAACACCACAGCATAATGGTGTGTCCGAACGTCGTAACCATAATTTATTAGATATGGTGCGGTCTATGATGTCTCTTACTGATTTACCGCTATCGTTTTGGGGTTATGCTTTAGAGACGGCAACATTCACGTCGTCTAAATCCATTGAGACGACACCATATGAATTGTGGTTTGGCAAGAAACCTAAGATGTCGTTTCTTAAACCTGATAAGATCGAACCCAAATCAGAGAAATGTGTCTTCATAAGATACCCAAAAGAAACTGTTGGGTACACCTTCTATCACAGATCTGAAGGCAAGATATTCGTTGCTAAGAATGGATCCTTTCTAGAGAAGGAGTTTCTCTCGAAAGAAGTGAGTGGGAGGAAAGTAGAACTTGATGGGGTAATTGTACCTTCTCTCGAATTGGAAAGTAGTTCATCACATAAATCAGTTCCAGTCATTCCTACACCAATTAGTGAAGAAGCTAATGATGATGATCATGAAACTTCAGATCAAGTTACTACCAAACCTCGTAGGTCAACCAGAGTATGATCCGCACTAGATTGGTACGATAATCCTATTTTGGGAGTCATGTTACTAGACCAAGATGAACCTACGAACTATGAGGAAGCGATGATGAGCCCTGATTCTGCAAAATGGCTTGAAGCCATGAAATCTGAGATGGGATCCATGTATGAGAACAAAGTGTGGACTTTGGTGGACTTGCCCGATGATCGGCAAGCCATAGAAAATAAATGGATCTTCAAGAAGAAGACTGACGTTGACGGTAATGTTACTGTCTACAAAGCTCAACTTGTTGCGAAAGGTTTTCAACAAGTTCAAGGAGTTGACTACGATCAGACCTTCTCACCCACAGCGATGCTTGAGTCTGTCCAAATCATGTTAGCAATTGCCACGTTTTATGATTATGAAATTTGACAAATGGATGTCAAAACTACATTCGTTAATGGATTCCTTAAAGAAGAGTTGTAGATGATGCAACCAGAAGGTTCTGTTGATCCAAAAGGTGCTAACAAAGTGTGCAAGCTCAAGCAATCCATTTATGGACTGGTGCAAGCCTCTCGGAGTTGGAATATACACTTTGATAATGTGGTCAAAGAATATGGTTTTATACATACTTTTGGAGAAGCCTGTATTTACAAGAAAGTGAGTGGGAGCTCTGTAGCATTTCTAATATTATATGTGGATGACATATTGTTGATCGGATATAATACAAAATTTCTGGACAGCATACAAGGATATGATGTCTACTACACAACCTTCTTCTTGTAGACGTTGTTGGGCCTGCAAGTGCACAGGTTTGTAGGACAGTAGCAAATTTCCCTCAAGTGGATGACCTAAGGTTTATCAATCCGTAGGAGGCATAGGATGAAGATGGTCTCTCTCAAACAACCCTGCAACCAAATAACAAAGAGTCTCTTGTGTCCCCAGCACACCCAATACAATGGTAAATTGTATAGGTGCACTAGTTCGGCGAAGAGATGAAGATACAAGTGCAAAATAGATGGTAGATAAAGGTATTTGTAATCTGAAATTGTAAAAACAGCAAGGTAACAAGTGGTAAAAGTGAGCGTAAATGGTATTGCAATGATAGGAAACAAGGCCTAGGGTTCATACTTTCACTAGTGCAAGTTCTCTCAATAATAATAACATAGATAGATCATATAACAAGCCCTCAACATGCAACAAAGAGTCACTCCAAAGCCACTAATAGCGGAGAACAAACGTAGAGATTATGGTAGGGTACGAAACCACCTCAAAGTTATTCTTTCGGATCGATCTATAAAAGAGTTTGTACTAGAATAACACCTTAAGACACAAATCAACCAAAACCCTAATGTCACCTAGATACTCCATTGTCACCTCAAGTATCCGCGGGCATGATTATACGATAAGCATCACACAATCTCAGATTCATCTATTCAACCAACACAAAGTACTTCAAAGAGTGCCCCAAAGCTACTACCAGAGAGTCAAGAACGTGTGCCAACCCCTATGCATAGGTTCCCAATGTCACGAAACCCGCAAGTTGATCACCAAAACATACATCAAGTGGCACATGATATCCCATTGTCACCATAGATAATCACGGCAAGACATACATCAAGTGTTCTCATAAAGACTCAATCCGATAAGATAACTTCAAAGGGGAAACTCAATTCATCACAAGATAGTAGAGGGGGATAAACATCATAAGATCCAACTACAATAGCAAAGCTCGGGATACATCAAGATCGTGCCATAGAGGAACACGATAGAGAACACGAGAGAGAGATCAAACACATAGCTACTGGTACATACCCTTAGCCCCGAGGGTGAACTACTCCCTCCTCGTCATGGATAGCACCTGGATGATGAAGATGGCCTCCGGTTATCGGATCCCCCTCCGGCAGGGTGCCGGAACAGGGTCCCGATTGGTTTTTCGTGGCTCTGGAGGCTTGCGGCGGCGGAACTCCCGATCTATCTTCTGTTCTGGAAGTTTTAGGGTACAAGAGTATATATGGGTGCAGGGGGTACATCGGAGGAGCTACGGGGGCCCCACGAGGCAGGGGGCGCGCCCCCCACCCTCGTGGGCAGCCCGTATCTCCCCTGACGTGCACTCCAAGTTCCCTAGGTTGCTTTCCTTCCAAAAATAACTTCTCCAGTTGATTTCGTTCTGTTTTGACTCCGTCTGATATTCCTTTTCCTCGAAACACTGAAATAGGCATAAAACAGCAAATCTGGGTTGGGCCTCCGGTTAGTAGGTTAGTCCCAAAAATAATATAAAAGTGGATAATAAAGCCCAATATTGCCTAAAATAGTAGATAAAGTAGCATGGAGCAATCAAAAATTATAGATACGTTGGAGACGTATCAAGCATCCCCAAGCTTAATTCCTGCTCGTCCTCGAGTAGGTAAATGATAAAAAAGAATTTTTGATGTAGAGTGATACTTTGGCATAATCTCAATGTAAATCTTCTTAATTGTAGCATGAATATTCAGATCCGAAAGATTCAAGACAAAAGTTCATATTGACATAAAAGTAATAATACTTCAAGCATACTAATCAAAGCAATCATGTCTTCTCAAAATAACATGGTTAAAGAAAGTTATCCCTACAAAATCATATAGTCTGGCTAAGCTCTATCTTCATCACACAAAGTATTTAATCATGCACAACCCCGATGACGAGCCAAGCAATTGTTTCATACTTTAATAATCTCAAACTTTTTCAACTTTCACGCAATACATGAGCGTGAGCCATGGACATAGCACTATATGTGGAATAGAATGGTGGTTGTGGAGAAGACAAAAAGGAGAAGATAGTCTCACATCAACTAGGGGTATCAACGGGCTATGGAGATGCCCATCAATAGATATTGATGTGAATGAGTAGGGATTGCCATGCAACGGATGCACTAGAGCTATAAGTATATGAAATCTCAACAAAAGAAACTAAGTGGGTGTGCATCCAACTTGCTTGCTCACGAAGACCTAGGGCATTTTTGAGAAAGCCCATCATTGGAATATACAAGCCGAGTTCTATAATGAAAAATTCCCACTGGTATATGAAAGTGACAACATATGAGACTCCCTATCATGAAGATCATGGTGCTACTTTGAAGCACAAGTGTGGTAAAAGGATAGTAGCATTGTCCCTTCTCTATTTTTCTCTCATTTTTTATGTTTTTTTATTTTGGTGGGCTTCTTTGGCCTCCTTTTTTTATTTGGGCTTCTTTGGCCTCTTTTATTTTTCATAAAGTCCGGAGTCTCATCCCGACTTATGGGGGAATCATAGTCTCCATCATCCTTTCCTCACTGGGACAATGCTCTAATAATGAGGATCATCACACTTTTATTTTTCTTACAACTCAACAATTACAACTCAATACTTAGAACAAAATATGACTCTATATGAATGCCTCCGGTGGTGTACCGGGATATGCAATGAATCAAGAGTGACATGTATGAAAGAATTAGGAACGGTGGCTTTGCCACAAATATAATGTCAACTACATGTTCATGCAAAAAGCAATATGACAAAAGTAATGTGTCATATGAACGGAACGGTGGAAAGTTGCATGGCAATATATCTCGGAATCGCTATGGAAAAGCCATGATAGGTAGGTATGGTGGCTGTTTTGAGGAAGGTATATGGTGGGTGTATGATACCGGCGAAAAGTGCACGGTATTAGAGAGGCTAGCAATGGTGGAAGGGTGAGAGTGCGTATAATCCATGGACTCAACATTAATCAAAAGAACACATGCACTTGTTGCAAAAATTTAGAAGTCATCAAAAACCAAAGCACTAAACGCATACTCCTAGGGGGATAGATTGGTAGGAAAAGACCATCGCTCGTCCCCGACTGCCACTCATAAGGAAGACAATCAATAAATAAAATTGTGCTCTGACTTCATCACAAAGCGGTTCACCATACGTGCATGCTACGGGAATCACAAACTTCAACACAAGCATTCTTTAAATTCATAATCACCCCAACTAGCATTGCTTTGATATTATCACCTCCATATCTCAAAACAATTATCAAGCATCAAACTTATCTTAGTATTCAACGCACTCAAAAGAAAGTTTAACATATCTTGAATACCAAGTATATTATCTTTAAGCAAATTACCATGCTATTAACGACTCTCAAAATAATCTAATTGAAGCATGAGAGATCAATAGTTCTTTAAAACAAATCCACCACCGTGCTCTAAAATATATAAGTGAAGCACTAGAGCAAAAAATATCAAGCTCAAAAGATATAAGTGAAGCACATAGAGTATTCTAGCAAATTCCAATTTGTGTGTGGCTCTCGCTCATTAAAGAATTTCAGATCTTGATACTTCATTCAAACAGCAAGCAAAGCTAAAGAAAACTACAATGCAAGGATAGTACAACTCATGTGAAGAAGTGAAAACTTAGGCTCAACCGATACTAACCGATAGTTGTTGAAGAAGAAAGGTGGGATGCCTACACGGGCATCCCCAAGCTTAGATGCTTGAGACTTCTTGAAATATTATCTTGGGGTGCCTTGGGCATCCCCAAGCTTGAGCTTTTATGTCTCCTTAATTCCACTCATATCATGGTTTTTCTTCTTTTTATCAAAAGCTTCATTCACAACAAACTCAAAAAGAACTCGTGAGATAGGTTAGTATAAACCAATGCAAAACCATATCATCTTCTACTGTAACAAATCACTAACATTATTATTCAACATTGAATACTAAATGTCTCTGCATATTTAATACTCCTATCCTCAAATAGAATCATTAAACAAGCAAACATACGCAAACAATGCAAACATAACAGCAATCTGTCAAAACAGTACAGTCTGTAAAGAATGCAAGAGTATCAATACTTCCCTGACTCCAAAAATTATGAACTAAAATTCTCACTAATAAATTTATCAGAGCTTAATATGCAAAAAGATTCAACGTTATACCATTCTCTGACTTCTCTAGGGAATTTTTGCAACAGCGGTAAACTTTCTGTTTTCAAACAGCAACATGTATACAAGCAAAATAAGCATGGCAAAGGCTATCCTTGACTTTTTATTGAAACTAAAGATGCAAAACATTATTATAACTAATAGAAAGCAAACACTAACAAAATAAAATGACGCTCCAAGCAAAACACATATCATGTGGCGAATAAAAATATAGCTCCAAGTGAAGTTACCGATGAACGAAGACGAAAGAGGGGATGCCTTCCGGGGCATCCCCAAGCTTAGTTGCTTGGTTGTCCTTAAATATTACCTTGGGGTGCCTTAGGCATCCCCAAGCTTAGGCTCTTGCGACTCCTTATTCCATAGTCCATCAAATCTTTACCCAAAACTTGAAAACTTCAACCACACAAAACTCGTAAGCTCAGTTAGTATAAGAAAATAAAACCACCACTTTGATACTGTAATAAACTCATTCTAAATTCGTATTGGTGTAATATCTACTGTATTCTAACATCTCTATGGTTCATACCACTTAATACTAGCCGATGCATCAAAACATGCAAACAACACAATGAAAACAGAATCTGTCAAAAACAGAACAGTCTGTAGTAATCTGTATCAAACGTATACCTCTGGAACCCCACAAATTATGAATAAATTGCTGGACCTCAGTAATTTGGCTATTAATCATCTGCAAAAAGAATCAACCTAAAATCACTCTCCAGTAAAAAATGGCAGCCATTCTCGTGAACGCAAAAGTTTCTATTTTCTACAGCAAGATCATATAAACTTCACCCAAGTCTTCCCAAAGGTTCTACTTGGCACTTTATTGAAACAAAAGCTATAAAACATGATCACTACAGTAGCATAATCATGTGGACACACAAAAACAGTAAGGGTAAATATTGGGTTGTATCCCAACAAGCGCTTTTTCTTTAATGCCTTTCTAGCTAGGCATGATGATGACAATGATGCTCACATAAAAGATAAGAATTGAAACATAACGGGAGCATCATGAAGCATATGACTAGCACATTTAAGTCTAACCCACTTCCTATTCATAGGGATTTTGTGAGCAAACAACTTATGGGGACAATAATCAACTAGCATAGGATGGCACAACAAGCACAACTTCAATATTTTAAGCACATAGAGAGGAAACTTGACATTATTGCAATTCCTACAAGCATATGTTCCTCCCTCATAATAATTTTCAGTAGCATCATGAATGAATTCAACAATATAACCAGCACCTAAAGCATTCTTTTCATGATCTACAAGCATAGAAAATTTATTACTCTCCATATAAGCAAATTTCTTCTCATGAATAGTAGTGGGAGCAAACTCAACAAAATAACTATCATGTGATTGAAAATTTAGATCAAGATGACACGTTTCATGATTATCATTATTCTTTAAAGCATATGTGTCATCACAATAATCATCATAGATAGGAGGCATGCTTTCATCATAGTAAATTTTCTCATCAAAGCTTGGGGGACAAAAAATATCATCTCCATCAAACATAGCTTCCCCAAGCTTGTGGCTTTGCATATCATTAGCATCATGGATATTCAAAGAATTCATACTAACAACATTTCAATCATGCTCATCAAATAAAAACATTCTATAGATTTCTTCTTCTAGAACTTGAGCACAATATTCTTTTCCATCATTCTCATGAAAGATATTAAAAAGGTGAAGCGTATGAGACAAACTTAATTCCATTTTTTTTGTTGTTTTCTTTTATAAACAAAACTAGTGATAAAACAAGAAACAAAAAGATTCGATTGTAAGATCTAAAGATATACCTTCAAGCGCTAACGTCCCCGGAAACGGTGCCAGAAAAGAGCTTGATGTCTACTACACAACCTTCTTCTTGTAGACGTTGTTGGGCCTGCAAGTGCACAGGTTTGTAGGACAGTAGCAAATTTCCCTCAAGTGGATGACCTAAGGTTTATCAATCCGTAGGAGGCGTAGGATGAAGATGGTCTCTCTCAAACAACCCTGCAACCAAATAACAAAGAGTCTCTTGTGTCCCCAACACACCCAATATAATGGTAAATTGTATAGGTGCACTAGTTCGGCGAAGAGATGAAGATACAAGTGCAAAATAGATGGTAGATAAAGGTATTTGTAATCTGAAATTGTAAAAACAGCAAGGTAACAAGTGGTAAAAGTGAGCGTAAACGGTATTGCAATGATAGGAAACAAGGCCTAGGGTTCATACTTTCACTAGTGCGAGTTCTCTCAACAATAATAACATAGATAGATCATATAACAAGCCCTCAACATGCAACAAAGAGTCACTCCAAAGCCACTAATAGCGGAGAACAAACATAGAGATTATGGTAGGGTACGAAACCACCTCAAAGTTATTCTTTCGGATCGATCTATAAAAGAGTTCGTACTAGAATAACACCTTAAGACACAAATCAACCAAAACCCTAATGTCACCTAGATACTCCATTGTCACCTCAAGTATACATGGGCATGATTATACGATAAGCATCACACAATCTCAGATTCATCTATTCAACCAACACAAAGTACTTCAAAGAGTGCCCCAAAGCTACTACCGGAGATTCAAGAACGTGTGCCAACCCCTATGCATAGGTTCCCAATGTCACGAAACCCACAAGTTGATCACCAAAACATACATCAAGTGGCACATGATATCCCATTGTCACCATAGATAATCACGGCAAGACATACATCAAGTGTTCTCATAAAGACTCAATCCGATAAGATAACTTCAAAGGGGAAACTCAATTCATCACAAGATAGTAGAGGGGGATAAACATCATAAGATCCAACTACAATAGCAAAGCTCGGGATACATCAAGATCGTGCCATAGAGGGAACACGAGAGAGAACACAAGAGGGAGATCAAACACATAGCTACTGGTACATACCCTCAGCCCCGAGGGTGAACTACTCCCTCCTCGTCATGGATAGCACCTGGATGATGAAGATGGCCTCCGGTGATGGGATCCCCCTCCGGCAGGGTGCCGGAACAGGGTCCCGATTGGTTTTTCGTGGCTCTGGAGGCTTGCGGCGGCGGAACTCCCGATCTATCTTCTGTTCTAGAAGTTTTTGGGTACAAGAGTATATATGGGTGCAGGGGGTACGTCGGAGGAGCTACGGGGGGCCCACGAGGCAGGGGGCGCGCCCCCCACCCTCGTGGGCAGCCCGTATCTCCCCTGACGTGCACTCCAAGTTCCCTGGGTTGCTTTCCTTCCAAAAATAACTTCTCCAGTTGATTTCGTTCCGTTTTGACTCCGTTTGATATTCCTTTTCCTCGAAACACTGAAATAGGCATAAAACAGCAAATTTGGGCTGGGCCTCCGGTTAGTAGGTTAGCCCCAAAAATAATATAAAAGTGGATAATAAAGCCCAATATTGCCTACAACAGTAGATAAAGTAGCATGGAGCAATCAAAAATTATAGATACGTTGGAGACGTATCAGGATACTTGAATAAGAATTTTTCAATGAAAGACCTCGGTGAAGCTGATTATATATTAGGCATCAAGATCTATAGAGATAGATCAAGACACTTAATTGGAATTTCACAAAGCACATACCTTGATAAAGTTTTGAAGAAGTTCAATTATGGATCAGTCAAAGAAAGGGTTCTTGCCTATGTTACAAGGTATGGAGTTGAGTCAGACTCAATGCCTGACCACTGCAGAAGATAGAGAGAAAATGAAAGTCATTCCCTATGCCTCAACAACAGGTTCTATCATGTATGCAATGTTGTGTACCAGACCTGATGTGTGCCTTGCTATAAATTAGCAGGGAGGTACCAAAGTTATCTAGGAGTGAATCACTGGACAACGGTCAAGAACATCCTGAAATACTTGAAAAGGACTAAGGGTATGTTTCTTGTTTATGAGGTGACAAAGAGCTTGTCGTAAATGGTTACGTCGATGCAAGCTTTGGCACTGATCCGGGTGACTCTAAGTCACAAACCGGATATGTATTTATATTGAATGGTGGAGTTGTGAGTTGGTGCAATTCCAAGCAGAGCGTCATGGCGGGATCTACGTGTGAAGCGGAGTACATGGCTACTTCGGAAGCAGAAAATGAAGGAGTTTGGATGAAGGAGTTCATATCCGATCTAGGCGTAATACCTAGTGCATCGGGTCCAATGAAAATCTTTTGTGACAACATAGAGCAATTGCCTTGGCAAAGGAATCTAGATTTCACAAGAGAACCAAACACATCAAGAGACGCTTCAACTCCATCAGCGATCCAGTCAAGGAGGGATACATAGAGATTTGCAAGATGCATACGGATCTGAATGTTGCAGACCGGTTGACTAAGCCTCTTCCACGAGTAAAACATGATCAGCACCAAGACTCCATGGGTGTTATAATCATTAGTATGTAATCTAGATTATTGACTCTAGTGCAAGTTGGAGACTGAAGGAAATATGCCCTAGAGGCAATAATAAAGTTGTTATTGATATTTCCTTATATCATGATAAATGTTTATTGTTCATGCTAGAATTGTATTAACCGGAAACTTAGTACATGAGTGAATACATAGACAAAACAGAGTGTCCCTAGTATGCCTCTACTTGACTAGCTCATTAATTAAAGATGGCTATGTTTCCTAACTATAGACATGTGTTGTCATTTCATGAACGGGGTCACATCATTAGAGAATGATGTGATGGACAAGACCCACCTGTTAGCTTAGTATAATGATCGTAAAGTTTTATTGCTATTGCTTTCTTCATGACTTATACATGTTCCTCTGACTATGAGATTATGCAACTCCCGAATACCGGAGGAACACCTTGTGTGCTATCAAACGTCACAACGTAACTTGGTGATATAAAGATGCTCTACAGGTGTCTCTGAAGGTGTTTGTTGGGTTGGCATAGATCGATATTAGGATTTGTCACTCTGTGTATCAGAGAGGTATCTCTAGGCCCTCTCGTTAATGCTCATCACTATAAGCCTTGCAAGAAATGTGACTAACGAGTTAGTTACGGGATGATGCATTACATAATGAGTAAAGAGACTTGACAGTAATGAGATTGAACTAGGTATGAGGATACCGACGATCGAATCTCGTGCAAGTAACATACCAATGACAAAGGGAATAATGTATGTTGTTATGCGGTTTGACCGATAAAGATCTTCGTAGAATATGTAGGAACCAATATGAACATCTAGGTTCCCCTATTGGTTATTGACTGGAGATGTGTCTCGGTCATGTCTACATAGTTTTCGAACCCTCAGGGTCCGCACGCTTAACATTCAATGATGATTTGTATTATGAGTCATGTGTTTTTGGTGACCGAAGTTTGTTCGGAGTACCAGATGAGATCACGGACATGACGGGGAGTCTCGAAATGGTCGAGAGGTAAAGATTCATATATTGGAAGGTAGTATTCGGATATCAGAATGGTTTCGAGTGGTTCAGGTATTCTACCAGAGTACCAAGGGGTTATTGGAACCCCCCTGGGAAGTATTGGGCCTCCATTGGCCTTAGTGGAGAGAGAGGAGGGCCGCAAGGGGTGGCCGCCCCCCCTATGGCAGTCAGAATTGGACCAGGGGAGGGGGTGGTACCCCCTTTCCCTCTCCCTCTCCCTCTCCTTCTTTTTCCCTCCGATGGAAGAAAGGAAAAGGGGGGGGCTAATCCTACTAGGAGTGGAGTCCTAGTAGGACTCCCCCATGGCGTGCCCCTCCTGGCCGCCGGCCTCCTCCTCCCCTTCTTTATATACGGGGGCGGGGGCACCCCAAAGGCACATAAATTGTTCTCTTAGCCGTGTGTGGTGCCCCCCTCCACCGTTTACACCTCCGGTCATAGCATCTTAATGCTTAGGAGAGGCCCTGTGCGGGTCACATCACCATCACCGTCATCAGGCCGTCGTGCTGACGAAATCTCCCTCGACCTTCTACTAGATCATGAGTTCGAGGGACGTCATCGAGCTGAACGTGTACTGAACTCGGAGGTGCCATACGTTCGTTACTAGATTGGTTGGATCATGAAGACGTTCGACTACATCAACCACGTTAACCTAACGCTTCCGCTATTGGTCTACAAGGGTATGTGGACACACTCCCCCTCTCGTTGCTATGCATATCCTAGATAGATCTTGCATCATCATAGGATTATTTTTTGACATTGCATGCTATGTTCCCCAATAGGGCGATGGTATTCAGACACTGGAAGAGTTTCGAAGTGCACCGGGTAGTCATCGGGTCGCCAGAAGGGGTTCCCGACACCCCTGGAGAGTGTATGGGCCTAATGGGCCAGGGGGTCAAACCAGCCCACTAGGGGGCTGGCACGGCCCTCGCCTTGGCTTGCCGACCCTAGGGGAAGGAAAGGGGAGGGGTGGCCCCTCCTGCCTTTCCCTCCTCGTGAGGAAGACCCCAAGTAGGATTCAGCCCTACTTGGGGCGCCCCTTGGCCTCTCCCCTCTCCCGCACCTATATATATGTGGGAGGGGGTGCCACACATAACAACGACAATTGTTTATCTGTGTGCGGCGCCCTCCCCCATCATTTACACCCTCGGTCATATTTACGTAGTGGTTAGGCGAAGCCCGGCGGAGATAGCATCACCATCAATGTCACCATGTCGTCGTCCTGCCGGAACTCATCCACTACCTCGCCGTCTTGCTGGATCAAGAAGGCGTGGACTTCACCGAGCTAAACGTGTGCTGAACGCGGAGGTGTCATATGTTTGGTACTCGATCGATTGGATCTCGAAGAAGTTCAACTACATCAACCATGTTACTAAACGCTTCCGCTTACGATCTACGAGGGTACGTAGACACACTCTACCCCTCTCGTTGCTATGCATCTCCATGGATAGATCTTGCGAGTGCGTAGAATTTTTTTCTTTTCCATGCAACGTTTCCCAACACTAGGTACCTGCAGGGATGAAGAGCGCGAATTAGACAAGAGACAACTACGAAGCAATTTTATGCTACACATATGATGCATTAATTTAAAGTACTTCCATTGGTACCTCCAACAAATACATTGGGTTGCAAGGCCTTTCCTGAACCCATGACCTTACCAAACTACTCACACATGGTGATCGGTTCAGACGAAGAACTCATTGAAGAACATATCATGAAGATTGATTGATTGATAATATTTCTGAGAATATATGCCGGATGTGATACACGATTACAAAGTATGACTAGATGGCTGAGAACTATGTTGGTGATGAAGGTGGTGGCTATGGAGATGGAGATGGGAAATGGCAGCTAGGGTTGATGGAGATGGCTTTTACGAAGATGATGATGTGGCGAGTTGTTCTGCTGCTCATTTGGCGTTGGGCATTTTATAAAGATTGTTTAGGTGGATGATATGCCTCGGTTGGCATTCCATACGACCATCCATACATGCGGGGATGGTCATACAGAACACCGTCTTTTCTACCGATTCCTCTACCACGCCTCCTACTTGATCTCCTCTATCTCCACTTTACTCCTTTTCATGTATTGGCTTGATTTCGTCCATAAATAGCCCATTTCCAGTGAAAAAGATAAAGATAGAATATTTGGAATCCTTTGTTGTCATTAGTCATTAGTAGATATATCGAAGCGAATATCTCAGTTTTAATGAAATATCTCGGTTTAAACTCAAGTTAGAGGAGTGTAAAAATATCACTCATCACCATGCGGGTGTCGCACACAACCAAGGGCCTGGTCACATGGGGCCCTTGTGGATCCTACGACTTCCATCTTCTGGTTCCCAGTGCCTTTTATTGCATTAAAAAATCACAAAAAAAAATCAGCTCATTCCAATTTCATGATTTCTTTTAACCTAAAACCTCATAAACAATATAAACCAGGAACTGACTGTTGGCACTGGATTAACAGGTTAGTCCAATAAATATTGTGATAAAAGTATAAATAAATGATGTAAATATAGTATGAATACTTCATAAATTATAGATATGTTTGAGACGTATAAATGACAAATAAGGCAAGCTCCATTTGAGCCAATGTGTGGATTATTAAGGATAGCTTTGAGAATAACAATTCCACACACCACTCGCCAAAATATGTGGACTCTACATCGGACTTGCAATTTTCATAATGGACTCCAAATTGCCAAAGGGGTGGAGCCTCCTGGTCACTCCAACGTGTTTGCATGCACCTATAAGTATGTATCCATTGTAAATGGTACACAGTTCTCACCGAAAAAAAAATCTCATTCTGTTTGGCTGCCATGCGACAAAATTATCAAATGCTTGATAGTGAAGAGGAATGTGCAAGATCCTTCGAGCGTCCACCAGATTGAAAATGTTCCTAATCACATCCCCTATCCCACTTTCTGGATCAATAAGGTCAGATACCTTGGACAAGATTGTGTGGCCCCTGGGTGTAATCACTTTTCTATCCGGGCTAGATGGAGTCCATGGATCATTCTATATCTTAGTGTTTTCTCCCATTTCGATTCTCCAAATATGTCCTCATTTAAATTTTTCTAGCCCCTTAAGAAAGCTTTGCCATGTAAATGGGGATCCATTTTTTAGAGTTGCATCCAGTAAACTTCTATTTGAATAATATTTTGTGTCTAACAACCGCGCACAAACAGAGTCTGGATCAATAACCAACCTCCGGCACTGTTTGTCAAGCATTGCTAAGTTAAAAGAGTACATTTCCCTAAAGCCCATCCCCCCTTCGCTCTTGGGGATGCAAAACTTCCACCATGCCACCCAGTCCATCTTTTTATTTTCCTCATCACCCCCATTAGAATTGGGGAAAAATATTCGCAATTTCTTTGCATATATCCTTAGGTAAGCTGAACACACACATATCAAACACATGTATAGATTGGGCTACAACCTTTAATAAGATTTCTTTACATTATTTAATTTATATCTATTAAATATTAGAACAGAAGACAAGTAAACTATCAGATTCAGCCACATAGGCCAAAAATGTATTCTCCGCTGATCTTAATTATAACGGTTCTATTTAAAGGATATAACAGTTATGCATGATAACTGTCACGTCATAGTGTCTACTTTTCTACAATGTCAAATTGGTCTTTTTTGCATTGTGCATGTTATGTGTACATGATGCAAAACCCAAAACGATGTCTCACGTGTACATGATGGAAAGCCCAAAAGAAATGTGTTACGTGTACATGATGGAAAGACTAAGAGCAAGTATAATAAAATGACGTAAGCAGGCTATAAGGCTTTAAATAATGGACTGGGATCGTACAGTAAAGACTCCTGATCGGTTATGATGCCGTGATACGAAATCTTCCATCACCTGCACCCGGAGAGGTATTTGTAAGATCCGATGGACAGCAACTCGGTTAGCTATTTCTCTTGGCCCATCCTGTAGGGATCCGGACGATCCAAAACCGAAAAACACCACACACATCCCATCTGCATGCTGTTGCACTTTAAAAAAACCCAATACCTAGAAAACAAAAAGAAACAAAATGATAAAAACTGAAAAATCCTTGCTTTCTCTCAAAGAAAAAAAATCCTCGTTAAAAAATAACAAAAAATTGGCATGCATGTGAAACTAAAAAACATGGCATATCTTAAAAACAAAACAAGACGAAAATCAACCAATTATGTAAAAACTAGTTAGCATTTTTCCATAAGATAGAGGCAAAAAATAAATGAAAAAAATATCATGAAACAACTCTACAAAAAATAATCAAATTTGCCATGGGATGTTTCAATCAAAAGATAAAGTTGCCATGGTGTAAAAAGGATTTTGCAAATGTTTTGTTCAAAGATCTTGTACAAAAATTGGAATTTACCAAGGTTTGTTCAGTCAAAATTTTCCATGGTCCAAGAAGAAATAAGTGACCATGTTCCAACACTCAAAGTGCCATTGTCCAAAAAATATACTCCCTTCGTCCCATAATATAAGAGCGTTTTTAACACTAGTGTGGTGTCAAAAAATACTCTTATATTATGAGACGGAGGGAGTAGTCGACATGGTACAAAATAAATAAATTTTCCATGGTGCAAGTTTAAATTTTCCATAATTCAAAAATAAAATTCGTATGGTTAAAAAGAAGAGCAATGCTATTCACACGTATGAGTTCTACAAAAAATATTGTGTACTAGTTCATTCTTGTGACGGTTACCAAAAATCAAGGGGGTAATTACCAAGCTGAATAAACATAACATGTAAGGATTTCGTAGCAGCTGTACTTAAGAAAAGAATTTTCGTAAAAAGGAAATTTTCCATGGTCCATATAATAAATTTGCCATGGTACTTAAAGTGAAAATGCCATGGTCCATAAGAAACTTTGACATGGCCAAAAAAATAAAGTTTGCTATGGTAAAAGAAAATTTGCCAAGGTCTAGAAATAAAAATTGCCATTAAAAAAAGATATTTAAGATGATACATAAAGTAAATTTGCCATGGACATAACGTGAAATTTCCATCTCCATAAACTAATTTTCCATGCATCCACCAAAAAGAAAATTGCAATGTTTCAAAAAATAAAAATTTTGCCATGTACTAATTAATACAAATGACATAGTATAAATAATGAAATTTTCCATGATAACTAGAAATACAATATCATGGTATTTAAGTGAAAAAAATCATGCCTAATTAAGTTCTTTTTGACGTGATCTAAATAATGAAATTTCCAGTCTACCTTAAAAAATACATTTGCCATGGTGCACAAAAAGAAGATTGCCATGATCCATAAAAGATGATGTTGCCATGATAAACAGACTAAGTTTACCTTGGTCCCATAGAAAACAATTTTTTCCATGTTGCATAAACAAAACAAATTTTGCCATGGTCCATGTAGTAAAATTTCCATGATAAACAAAAAATGTACTTAGCCATAGTTCATGGCTAAAGATTGCCATGGTCCGTACACTCTTTTTCACATGATATACAAACTAGATTTGGCATCGTTACATCAAATAAGAAATTTTGCCATGTTGCAAAAAGAAGAAACAGTAATTTGTGATGGTCATAAAAAGTAAAATTGCCGTCATCCGCGTTGCCATGCTACATCGGTTAAATTGCCATGGTCCCACAAAATTAAAATTTTCCATGTTCCAAAGAAAAGAAAATTGCCATGATCGGCAAATGAGAAATTTTGCCATGCTATCTTGAAGAACAGAGTTTGCCATCGGATGTGACACAAAAAATTGCTATGTAGGTATATGAATTTGAACATCGGGTTCCATAAAAACTATTTCTACCATGGCAATACTTGGAGATATGCCAATTTTTCTGTTTCTTTGAAAGAAAACATGGCAAATATAATGAAGCTGTCATGGGCAAAACGGGATTTTGTGTTCACTATAAAAAACAAGGCAAACTTATGGATGTGCCCCAAAAAAGGTTTAATGTGATAAATTTTAGACTATGCTTGTTTTCCCCTTTTCAGAAAGGGGAACCAGAATTCCAATGAACCCAAACAAGTTGGCGACGCATGATACACTAGAAGATATTTGTTCCATTGTGCTGTTTTAGCATGATATTGTCATGATAAATTGGGCTTACTGCAGGCTGTACAAATTCCTGGTATACAGAGCGACATGGAACTGACTCTGTTTTGATACAGAACAGGGTTACTAAAGCTCATGAACCAAACAAGCACAAGGGACTGCTACTGTTTTGATTCTATGTAGAGTCGGTTGCAGCCACAATTTGTATTTAATATGTGTCCACTCGGTTCGGAAACATGTCAGGAGTGTTAATTTTTCTGAACCCCCCACCCAGACGCAGCACATTGGTATACCCTTGAGCAATGCAAGAGCATCCTCCTATCATATTTTTTTCTGAGTCAATTACACTGGTGGTGCTACAACTTGGCGTAAACGGTCACTTTGGTGCTAGAAGTTGTGGCGTACATTGAAGTGGTGCAAAAATTTGGCATTAACGTGCAAATACGGTGCTTATCTCATTTATGTACGGAGTAGGTGCTGACTAGGCGCGTGGAGCCCTCTGTCAGCCATTGCACCAGAGAGAAGGGGTGTGTGGCTTGATTTTTTGGAAAACACCCTCGAAATATTTATTTTCACAAAAAGCCCCTGTTGACGTGGGAGTGGCATTTTTTCACCTCTATGAGGAGTGGGTCCCATCTGTCAGACCAGAGTGAAAATTAAATCAAAAGGGACGCCGCCTGGAGTCGAAGCCATGTCCGACTACAAACCGCCAACACGGCTAACCAATACGCCAACAAGATCTTATGTTTAATTTGGATAAGAAAGCTATATGTACTAACCTGGCAGCATGGTGAGCTTTTACGGGCTGCACATAGTACATATAGCTTTAAAATTTATTTGTAAAACATAATTAATAAAAAATATGTTCACATATTTGTGTGATACAAATATTATACATGAAAATGATTATTAGTAAATGATAACACTTAAATATACATCCTTGCATGATATAAAAAATATTTAGTTAATATGGACATTTAATAAAATTAAAATAATTAATTAATACGTAGATATTATATAGTCACGGCTTAGATTTAAATTATAGAAAATGAATATTCATATGAGCAGTTTAAAATATAAATTATCATTATTTTTTGTTATAAAAACATTGAACTATACAAACATGCATATAATTATTGAAATGTTGTATACCTAAAATAATTTTATGAATTGTAATTTAACTTTGTAAATTGTAAATTATGAAAACACTGTTATAATTCATAAATATTTTTTAAATAATATGTGAAATTTTTATAAACACAAATATTCATTCATTATTTTTATTACTGCGATTATAATTTAGATTTTTTTAAAACACTTATAATTTTGATTCTTTCTACAGAAAAATAAGAAAAACTAACAGGTGCAGAAGAAACCGCAAGATCTGCCCATTTAACCTCCACCTGCGCTGCCATTACAATAGATAAAGTTTTTACCCGTTCCGGATGAAGGAAACTGAACGGGTGCAGTGGTTTGCCGCCTCGTTTGCGTGGGCGTTGTTGTTGGTTCGATCCCCACCAGCCACATCTAGCTTTTTGTTTTCTGTATTGGGTGACATGCGGGACTCACATCTCACAGAGGTGACAAAATCTTCCCACGTCAACATGGATTTTTTTTTAAATATTTCGAGGGCGTTTTTGAAAAAATCAGGCCACATGGCCCTTCTCTCTGGTCGAGCGGCTGACCATGGGCCCCATGCGCCTAGTCAGCACATACTCCGTACATAAGCGCGATAAGCACCGTATTTGCACGTTAATGTCAAGTTTTTGCACCACTTCAATGTACACCACAACTTCTAGCATCAAAGTGACCATTTACGCCAAGTTATAGCACCATCAGTGTAATTGACTCTTTTTCTAACAGACAGAAAACTACTAAAAGCACTCGCATGCATAATGCGTGTAAGTTATTATAAGCACCTTCACCTAACTGAAGTTACAAGGAGAGTATTATACTACTGCTCTGCAAGCGCAGATCGGTTAGCCCGTGATCCATGCGAATGTCAAACGTAATCTGCCAGAGTTAATGCAGCCGGTTAGTAGCTGTATAGCATATCATGCCTGCATGGAGTGGTTGTTGGCGTTGTGGGTATTTTCCATGCAATGAACAAGTCCGGCGAGGACAGGGACAGCAAGGCGGAAGCCGATCAGACGGACGACGAGCAATCAGTGATGTAAATCCCAACTTGATCCGTCGAACGTCGCCAGTCAGCCGCTTGAGCTGTCCGGCGGAGATTCGCAACGTGCTCCGCCCACGAAACGCGGCCGTGCCCATACGAACGTCATTGCCTTCGTCGTCGTCGTCGTCCGGGACGACCTATAAGAATGCCACCCGTAAACCAGCCGGAGAAAACACACGAGACACACGACACGACCATCTATCCAGTTAGTGGCTAGTGCGTAAAGAAGATGGCGACTAAGCTCGCAGCCCTCGTCGTCTTGGTCGCGTTCCTCGCCGGGCCCGCAGCGTGCGAGGGCGCCTTCATTTGCTTCAACGGCTGGCTGAGGCTTCCCATCATCTGTCCTCGCGGCTCCGGCACTCCGCGGGAGCCGGTCCCTTCTACCTCGGGGTCAGGGCTCAGCTATGGCTATTACACCACCAGCTGCCCTAGCGCGGAGACGATCGTCACGGAGGCCGTGAGGAAGGCCGTGGTCGTGGATAAGAACCCCGGCATTGGCGCGGGGCTCATCCGTCTCTTCTTCCACGACTGCTTCGTTCGGGTACGTACACACAGCTCGTCGATTCTACTCGCTCTGTTCCAAAATACAAGAACGTTACGTTCTTGTATTATAGGACGGAGGGAGTGGCTTATCAACATTTCTTCCACGACTGCATTGTCACGTTTCACAAGATCAACATGTTCATTATTATCCAGGGGTGCGATGCGTCCGTCCTCCTCAACACGACCAACTCCAAGAACAGTGACACGGAGAGGGAAGGCCCTCCCAACAAAAACAGCCTGCGAGGGTTCGAGGTGATCTACGAGGCCAAGACAGCGATCGAGGCCGCCTGCAAGAATACAGTCTCATGCGCGGACATCGTCGCCTTCGCCGCCCGCGACGCGTCCTACTTCCTCAGCGACGGCAGCATCAATATCCCGATGCCAGGCGGCCGCTACGACGGGCGCGAGTCCTTCGCCAGCGAGACCGACCAGCTGCCCGGGCCCTTCTCCAACGTCCCGCAGCTCCAGGCAAGCTTCGCGGCCAAGGGGCTCAACCCCGTCGAGATGGTCACGCTCTCCGGCGCGCACACCATCGGCCGCGCCCGTTGCATGTTCTTCTCCAGCCGCTTCTCTGAGATGAACCAGACATATGCCGCCAGCCTCATGGCCGAGTGCGGCGACAACGGTAACACCAACGTGAACCAAGACTATGTGACCTCCAACGTCCTGGACAAGCAGTACTACCAGAACGTGATCGACAACAAAGTGTTGTTCACCTCGGACGCCGTGCTCAACTCGACGGAAGAAACGAGAACGGAGGTGATGCAAAACGCTAACACGGCCGGGGCGTGGGAGAGGAAGTTCGAGAAAGCCATGGAGAAAATGGGAAAAATCAAAAGCGACCAGCAAAGCGTGGAGATCAGGAAGGTATGTTGGAAAGTCAACAACAACTACAAATAAGGTTGGCCAGTAGTAATGCGTGGTGGCTGGCTGGCTCCATGGCGGGATCGCCTGATGCACGAGATGTAACTTCGTCTAGCTACTGTCATTGTTGGTTTTTTTGTACTAAAACTCTCTCCCTGTGTGTGTGTGTGAGAGAGAGAGAGAGAGTGAGTGAGTGAGTGTGTGTGTGTGTGTGTGTGTGTGTGTGTGTGTGTGTGTGAATAAAGATATAAGTATCAAGTAAATGTGTATGTTTAGTACTTCAGTTCACCTAGGACTAATTTTCTCGTTGTTTCGGGCGAGCAAAAACAGACACTGACAGGAGATCAGAAAAATGCATTCATTTTCTCATTTGGTCTTAATAAATGATTGAACCACTAGTTGCAGTCATTTTTCGCCAAAAAAAAGCCACAAAAATTGACTTATTATTCGTCAAAGGAAAAATCCTCTCCAAATATACCCCTCTTTTTCTAGAATGCTCTCCAAATATATATACCTTTTTTAGGGGCAAACTGTTGAGTAAATAGGCAATTTCTCGATTAAATTAATCCACGAGTAAATCACTAGCATGGCATTGAGTAAGTTCATGACGTACTGACTTTGATCTAAACATGCACGTACTAAGCAAACAGTAGACAAATCTACACATACTGCTAGTACTGCTAATATGAAAATAATCAGGAGCGGGATAAACGAGTTATACCCTCCAGTAGGCCATGCAGAGGCCGCGGCTTGCTGGCAGCAGCGGCGTCCTCGGCGGCCTTCTTGTCGGCTTCAGCTTTCTCGGCGGCGGCACGGTCGGGGTCGGTGGACATGGTGATGATGAAGGCGACGCGGACGTAGAGGAAGTAGACGATCGGAAGCGAGCAGTCGCGTAATCGCTGCCCAAAAACCTATTCGCCCCTCACCCCGTACAGGAACCAGAAGGGCGTGGTTTCGGAGACCTGCTCTCCCGTCGACCGTGTACGCGGCGGACGGGATGGAGTCACCGGCGGCATCAACAGCAAAGGAACGACGGTGGGCGTGCGCGTAAGCAGATGTGATCTGTTCGTGGCGGCTAGGGTTAGGGGACACCGCACACTTATATACACGCAGCCGCGTGGAGAGACGTGGGCTTGACCCACGTCCGAGTCCGTGTCAGCCCACGATCCGACGTCTCGGATCGTGGCCCTGCTGTCAGAACCTCTCCGTTAGTGACTGGCAAAAATAAGCGCATAGGTGTGAGCTCGGCTCAGCTCATTCCCGCAACCCGCGGCGCGGCGCGGCGCGGCGCGGCGCGTCGCGACGAGGCGAGGCGGGCGGCGGAGGAGGAGCGCGTGAGGGCCTCTTCTCTTCTCAAGCTCCAATAGCATGTAGAAGAGCCACCCTTATAAACCACTCCAACTTTCCTTCCACTAGCATGGTGGGACTAAACTTCCCACCACCTTGTCATGCCACCTACATGGGCCCTTAGAGATCAAAACTGAAATTGTCATATGGGCTCTAGGCCCATCTCACATTTCAACAATCCCCCACCAGATCTCAGGGGCCCACTTTGTCCTTTGTTCCAAACGCTGTTTTGATATATTAGTGTTTCAGTGAAGACCTGTTAAGGTTGAGCTTCACCTAGAGCAAGTAGCTACACTCCTTCACAACTGAACAATGGACTATGCCTTGAATTGTCAGTTTGGCGTAAAGAAATTTGACCACATGTCTTACTAGTACTGGGCTGCCGAAGGCTGACCCCTCGGGTGGAGCATATAAGTCACACTCCTGGCCTATTCATGAGCTTACTAGAGATCACTCCAATCTCATAGACTGTGACTAGCAGTCGGGCTCACATAGGTGTGTTCCTCCAAAGATCGCTCTGTAGGATAGCATCTTGCTTATACATATAAGCCTTGGAACACATTAAGACAGTAGTCATCCTTCCATACAGTTTCCGAGAGTATTGCATCTCCAACGGAGTGGGTTAGTAAAGTTACTCTCCTCAGTTCGCCACTGGCTTGTTTCCCAGGTCCTACTTCACGGGATCTCCGATCACATAGGTTGGGTTACCACCATGGCAACTCATGTGGGTCTCATACCCATCTCCCTCGATGCACTATCTATCACGACACGTGATAGCCCTTTCGTAAAGGGATCTGCCAGATTCTTAGCCGTATGGACATAGTCCAGTGCTATCACTCCGGAGTTTCTTAATTTTCTGACAGCTTTTAATCTCATTCTTATGTGTTTGTTGGAATTCATGTTGTCCTTTGAACTCTTCACCTTGGTGATGACAGTCTGATTGTCACAGTTCATAAGGATAGCCGGAACCGGTTTATCAACCAGTGGCAAGTCCATCAAAAGATCTCGAAGCCATCCTGCTTCAACACCAGAAGTGTCTAATGCTGTTAATTCTGCTTCCATTGTCGATCTCGTTAAGATCGTTTGCTTGCAAGACTTCCAGGAAACAGCGCCACCTCCAAGAGTAAACATATACCCAGTTGTGGCCTTCATCTCATCAGCATCAGAGATCCAATTTGCATCACTATACCCTTCCAGTACCGACGGGTCTCCGGTATAGTGAAGTCCATAGTTCATAGTACCTTTCAGATAGCGCATAACTCTTTCAACATCATGCCAATGTACATCGCCCGGTTTGGAAACAAACCGGCTCAGTTTGCTCACAGCAAACGCGATGTCAGGCCTCGTTGCGCTCGCTAGGTACATCAGTGAACCAATGATTTGAGAGTATCTCAATTAATCTTTAGCCATGCCTTTGGACTTTCGAATCAACACGCTAGGATCATATGGTGTTTGAGATGGTGTGCAGTCCGAATATCCAAAACGACTCAACACCTTCTCAACATAATGGGATTGCAGAAGTGTGATCCCACCCTCATTATCTCTCAGTAGCTTGATGTTCAAGATAACATCAGCCACACTAAGGTCCTTCATCTCAAAGATCTAAGACAGAAACGATTTGACCTCCTTAATGACTTTGAGGTTTGTTCCGAATATCAGTATGTCATCAACATACAAGCACAGTATAACTCCTTCGCCCCCACCATGGCGATAGTATACACATTCGTCAGCCTCATTAACAACGAAACCAACAGATGTCAGAGTTGTATTGAACTTATCATGCCATTGCTTAGGTGCTTGCTTTAGGCCATATAAAGATTTCAGCAACTTACACACCTTCCTTTCCTGACCATCTATCACAAAGCCATCTGGCTGTTGCATGTAGATTTCCTCATTTAGCTCTCCATTCAGAAAAGTCGTCTTAACATCCATTTGATGGACGAGAAGACCATGTGAGGCCGCCAACGAGAGTAATACTCGAATGGTGGTCAGTCTAGCCACAGGTGAATAAGTATCAAAGAAATCTTCCTCTTCTTTCTGGTCATAGCCCTTGGCCACAAGTCTGGCCTTGTACTTTTCAATCGTACCATCGGGCCTAAGCTTTTTCTTGAACACCCACTTACATCCCAATGGTTTGCAACCATAGGGACGCTCGGTGATCTCCCATGTCCCGTTAGCCATGATGGAATCCATCTCGCTACGAACCGCATCCTTCCAGTAGTCAGCTTCTGGAGAGGCATACGCTTCTGAGATAGAAGTGAGAGTATCATCCACGAGGTACACGAAGAAATCATCACCAAAGTTCTTTGCAATCCTTTGTCTCTTGCCCCTACCAAGGGTTTCCTCGTCATCCTCCTCAGGATTTTCATCATGTGTTCGTTCATAATATTCCATAGGAATGGCAGGCTCAGGAGTCTCCTCAGATTACTGTCTAGTAGTGCTTTGCATATCTCTCATAGGAAAAATATCCTCAAAGAATGTAGCATCCTTAGACTCTATGATTGTACCGACCTTCTGGCCAGGTAACTCAGATTTCACTACTAGAAATCTATAGCAAACACTGTTCTTAGCGTAGCCCAAATTAACGCAGTCCACAGTCTTGGGTTCAAGCTTACGCTTTTTGGGGATCGGCACGTTGACTTTCGCCAAACAGCCCCAAGTATGCAAGTACGAGAGTGTTGTCCTTCTCTTTGCCCATCTCTCATAGGGAGTGATATCATTATCCTTTATCGGAACTTTATTCAGGACATGACATGCCGTCAATATAGCCTCCCCCCACCATGCCTTGGATAAACCTGACGTATCTAACATGGCGTTAACCAGATCAGTTAGAGTACGGTTTTTCCGCTTGGCAACCCCATTTGACTGGGGTGAATAGGGAGGCGTCCTCTCATGAATAATGCCATGTTCCGCACAGAAGGAATCAAACTCACTCGAGAAGTACTCTCCACCACGATCTGAACGGAATCGTTTAATTTTTTTTTCAAGTTGATTCTCAACTTCTGCCTTATAGATTTTAAAGTAGTGTAGAGCCTCATCTTTAGTATTTAACAGATACACATAGAAATATCTAGTGGAATCAGCTATCAATGTCATGAAGTATTTCTTTCCACCTTTAGTCAATACACCGTTCATCTCACAAAGATCAGAATGTATGAGTTCTAATGGTGCCAAGTGTCTCTCCTCCGCAGCCTTGTGAGGCTGGCGAGGTTGCTTAGCTTGCACACATGACAGGCACTTAGAACCTTTGGCTAAAGTGAAACTCGGGATTAAATCCAACTTAGCTAGCCGCGTCATAACACCGAAACTTATGTGACAAAGACGTGAATGCCAAACCTCAGATTCATTAACACTCGAATGAACATGGTTCACGACTTTATTACAGAAATCTGCGAGGGAAAGGCGGAACATCCCTCCGCTCTCATAACCTTTTCCAACAAATAGTCCATACTTAGTAACAACTAATTTATTAGACTCGAATACCAACTTAAACCCTTCTCTACATAGAAGGGAGCCACTAACGAGGTTCTTCTTGATGGCGGGGACATGCTGCACGTTCTTCAGCTGCACGATCCTTCCCGAAGTAAACTTCAGATCGACCGTGCCAACACCATGAACAGAAGCACTCGTGCCATTCCCCATCAATACGGACCCGTGTCCTGTGACCTGGTAAGAAGAGAACAATGAAATGTCAGCACACATATGAACACCTGCACCTGTATCCACCCACCAATCGGTAGGCTGAAACACTGAAAAAACAGTAAATAGATTACCGTACCCAGATGCACCATTCTCATTGTTGCCCACAATCATGTTGATAGACTTGGAGTCCTGTCCTGACTTCTTAAACTTGTTTGGGCATCTGTTGGCCCAATGTTCAGTCGAACCACAAGTAAAGCAGCCCTCATCCTTCTTGTTCTTTTTGAAGGTCTTCTTACCCTTCTTCTTGAAGTCGGTATTCTGTTGGACACCGTTCTTTCCCTTGAACTTGTGGGAGTTGAGGTTCCTCTGGTTCACCATGTTGGCAACAGAAGTCCCTTCGGCCCCTTTTCCGTGCGAGTCCTTTGCCCTTGAATTCTGCTCGACACTCAGATGGCCAATGACATCCTCCATAGAGAATTCACGCCTCTGATGTTTCAGAGTGGTGGCAAAGTTCCACCAGGAATTGGGGAGCTTAGCAATTATGCAGCCCGCGACAAACTTGCCCGGTAACTCGCACTTCAGAAGCTCAAGCTCCTTAACAATGCATATTATCTCATGAGCCTGCTCCAGTACAGGACGGTTCTCAACCATCTTGTAGTCGTGGAACTGCTCTATAATATACATCTCGCTCCCTGCATCGGCGGCCCCGAACTTAGATTCGAGCGCCTCCCACAAGTCCTTGGCGACATGCACATGTAAATATGCGTCGACCAGTTTATCTCCGATCACGCTAAGAACTGCTCCGAGAAACACAGTGGTTGCCTCCCTGAACGCCTTCTCCTGTTCAGGAGCAATCGTTCCCGTGGACACACCGGTGACCCAGAACACGTTCATAGCCCTGAGCCATAAAGTGGTCTTTGTCTGCCAACGCTTAAAATACGTACCGGTAAACTTATCCGGTTTCAGTGCTGCGGCAAAGCCACTTGCCGAAAAATTCCTACACATAATAGGTTTTTGGATTGTTGAGTAAATAGGCAATTTCTCGATTAAATTAATCCACGAGTAAATCACTAGCATGGCATTGACTAAGTTGATGACGTACTGACTTTGATCTAAACATGCACGTACTAAGCAAACAGTAGACAAATCTACACATACTGCTAGTACTGCTAATATGAAAATAATCAGGAGCGGGATAAACGAGTTATACCCTCCAGTAGGCCATGCAGAGGCCGCGGCTTTGGTGGCAGCAGCGGCGTCCTCGGCGGCCTTCTTGTCGGCTTCAGCTTTCTCGGCGGCGGCACGGTCGGGGTCGGTGGACATGGTGATGATGAAGGCGACGCGGACGTAGAGGAAGTAGACGATCGGAAGCGAGCAGTCGCGTAATCGCTGCCCAAAAAGCTATTCACCCCTCACCCCGTACAGGAACCAGAAGGGCGTGGTTTCGGAGACCTGCTCTCCCGTCGACCGTGTACGCGGCGGACGGGATGGAGTCACTGGCGGCAGCAACAACAGAGGAACGACGGTGGGCGTGCGCGTAAGCAGATGTGATCTGTTCGTGGCGGCTAGGGTTAGGGTATAGACGCAGCCGCGTGGAGAGACGTGGGCTTGACCCACGTCCGAGTCCGTGTCAGCCCACGATCCGACGTCTCGGATCGTGGCCGTGCTGTCAGAACCTCTCCGTTAGTGACTGGCAAAAATAAGCGCATAGGTGTGAGCTCGGCTCGGCTCATTCCCGCAACCCGCAACCCGCGGCGCGGCGCGTCGTGGCGAGGCGGGCGGATGAGGAGGAGCGCGCGAGGGCCTCTTCTCTTCTCAAGCTCCAATAGCATGTAAAAGAGCCACCCTTATAAACCACTCAAACTTTCCTTCCACTAGCATGGTGGGACTAAACTTTCCACCACCTTGTCATGCCACCTACATGGGCCCTTAGAGATCAAAACTGAAATTGTCATATGGGCTCTAGGCCCATCTCACATTTCAACGCAAACACAGTCATTTTACATTTTACATCAGAATATAAGGCACAATACTTGTGTCACTTGGTTGTAAGAGCCAAATATGGCGACCATGCTCAGGGAAAGCCAGCTTTTTTTTACAAAATTATGTGCTTCAGTGCTTGAAGCCCTTACCTCGTGAATGAACCGGACCTCCGTAAAGGCTCCGCGGCAAGGTTCTATCTCCTGGCTGTAGACTCCTTTACCTCCTTCGTTAATTTGCCTCGTCACTTGTGATGCCTCACATGCAATGACAAGGTTTTGCACATTCAAATCAATGGGTCAATTCTTCAGAACATGCCAGCGCTTCAAGGGTTCCAGATCCATGCAATCATCAATCACACGTGTAGAAGACGACCCCAAGTATACGCCCTTGTCATCCCGGCAACATGCTGCCACCACCCTGTCTTCTATTTTTGGCAATCCCCTTTTGTCTACATGCATGCATTGATCTTCACAAAGCCCATATATCGGTGGCGGGATCCATCTGGACAACCTTGGGGGCACCGCTGCAGCATACTTTAGTGGTCTTGCGTTAGTGATCTCTAGGTCCGCCAGGTAACGCATGATGAAGCCATGAACGGAGAGCCGAGAGCGGACTCTCTGAAAAATGCTTCGTGTATTGTTTTGCGCCTGGCACTCCAAATAGCCCATAAGGTGATCAGTACATTTGTCAACTCTTCATGCGGTATCGATTCCATCATATAAAACAACCACTTCCTTGCATGCGGCCATGCGGGCACTTGTTCATGCTGTCATGCACATATGCTTAATTAGTGAGGGACTCGTTGGCAAGCGCCCATACACACCTTGCCAAGGTGCAGTCCACCATATGGAGTGATGCCATGTACCATCTGCAGCTTTACACAGTTCACAACACGGCGAGGTTGCCATTTGTCGTCGATGCAACTCTGCACTAGAAGGTACTCCCTCCGTTTCAAACCATAAGACATTTTTTGACACTAAACTAATATCAAAAAACGTCTTACATTTCGGGACGGAGGGGATAGCAGCGACCGCTGGTAAGGCGCCAAGCGAACACCCTTACCTTCAACGGTACTTTTGTCTTCCATAGCCTTGACCAAGCCTTTTATCTATTGGAGCTTGTGCTCGGTTGCCCTTCTAGCCAATCCTCCTAATACTTTTTTTCCTTGGGACTAACAGCTTGTATGCCTTGTGATTATGTTGGACTAACGACTTAACTGAGAATATTATGAAGATATTCATAGACCAAAAAAACAACAACTTGTACGCCGACCTGAGAGAGAAGACCCGCCCTTTTTTGCATGATGCCAAGCCAGAAATCTTCCTGTTGGACAATGCTTAATGGTATATTACAAATCGCCTAATGTCCATGGGCAGGAAATATCTCGCTCGTTCTCCTCTGTTCCACCATCCCAATGTGTGGTCAATCAGTTCTGACACCATCTTTGATGGGTGATGTGTGGTCAATCAGTTCTGACGACATCTTTGATGGGTTATCTGAAACAACCGCACCGGAGTCAGTCTTTCTGTCTGAGGGATCCAGTTGTCATGCCAGATACGCGTAGACTTTCTATTGCCTATTCCGTGGATAAGTCCCAACATAAAAATATATTTTCCTTCCACCAAAGATCACCACGCCTGGAAAGGGGACGAGCCCAAAGTTGCTTGCATAATGTCAATGTTAGGAAAATAGACAGATATGAGGATCTTTGCACTAAGTAATTTTGGTGTTTGCAAAATTCTCCACACTTGATATACTAACTAGGCCAAGTTGAAAAGCTCAATCTCTACCTAATAATAAAACACGGATGGCTTCTCTCTGTCCATCGCACCTTTTTGCAGAAAGCCCCTACAGTTTGTTAAAATCAACCTGCGGTCCACGTTTTAGTCAAGTCGGACGTTTTTTTGGATTTTCTCAAAAAAAAAACCCTGATGTTTCAGGTAATCAACCCACCATCCATATTTAAGTTAGATGAATTGTTTTTTTATGTTTTTAACAGAAAACCCCTTGATTTTTAGGTTAATCAATACATAGTTTATCTAAAACTAATGCTTTTTAAAATAATCCATATCTTTTAAACCGTAACTCTAATTTTAACATGTTACATTTGAAATTTGATTAGAAAAATGTGTAGAATGAAAATATGATGCTATTTTTAGCTGTTACATATTTCTAAAGTATTATTTTGGTGCAACATTAATCTATAGCTCTCGGTCTGTTTTTCTTTCGTACCGGCAATGATCCGAATTGCAAATAAACATCCACTAAAACCAGATTAAAAGGAAAGAAAATATTGATAATCACGCATGCACATCTCACTAGTAGAAAACAGGGCTTTTGCCCCGGTTCGTAAGGGCCTTTAGTCTCGGTTCTTGAACCGGGACTAATAAGTCGTTAGTAATGCGTCCCCCCTTTAGTCCCGGTTCTTACACGAACCGGGACAGATGGGCATCCACGTGGCCGCTGCGGGCAACCCAGGTAGGGGGCCTTTGGTCCCGGTTGGTGACATAAACCGGGACCAAAAGGCATCCACGCGTTAGAAGCTGGCTGCAGTTGAGTTTTTTTGAAAGTGGCTGGTTTAGGGGTTTGGGGGTTAATTTAGGTTGTTATTATCTGGCTAATAAAGAGAAGTGTCCTTTCTTATCTTCATGCTTGGTTTACCAATGCTACTGCTATGTTCATTTCACCCGCTGATATATAATAACCCTTCATGCTCGCATCATACATCATCATATATAATAACAAGTCCTACTAATCATGCATCATCATACAACTTCTACTCGTTATTAATAACAAGTCATACGATCATCATACTCATAGTCATCGAACCCAACCCTACATAATTGTTCTTAGCACATCATCAGTATCAGGTAGACCTAAACACACTTAAGATAAAATAGCATAAAACAATATAGACCCTGACTCTCCATTATAAAGAATGGAGATCATCCTGTCTCCAATTCTTGCGCTTCTCTTCCTTTTACTTCCAAGAAGCTCCTTACGACTGTCCATACATTTTTTTCATTCTTTGATTGTCATGTCTCCACTTCTTTTAGAAATTCGGTATGGACAGTTGAGATTCATAGGATGACCTGGTTGTATGTTCAAAACATCAAGGCGACCGTGCGTATACATCAGATGAGGCACACAATCATTCGGGATTATCTGTTGAAAAACATAGTAATAACTTCATAGTTAGCAATGATATACTAGTTTTAGAAGTATGCAAAAAGATGTACGGATGTCGTAAGAGTAAAAAAATCTTACCAGGGTATCTCCATGGTAGTTACCATAGTTCAACACGTGCACTAGTGGCACGTATTGACCATAATGTTGAGGAGTTCGATTGTAGACATTGTAATTCTCAAGATCAGTACAAAATGGATCAGATGATTTTTCTCCTTATAAGTTAATTCGGAGCCATCGGTGTAGTGAGTTTTGTCTACTATCTTCCGCACATTCTTTGAAGAATGAAAATAAGCTGTCAATGGAAATAAGCTGTCAACTATTTTGAAATAAACAATATAAATTACTTAATAACTATGTTAAGCTCACATGGGGAAAGAATTGGAGGTGTATCTACAAGGACCCAAATGTCCATATTGTGTTGCTTGATTGTAGGATCACCAAGATCCATGGTGACAAGCATACCCTCATCAAAATCATACATCTTGCAAAGTGCTTCCCAATTTTTCCAACCAAAATGGGTTACACTCTCAGCATTGTACAACTTTACTTTAAAATCCACACTATGATGGGTCCTTAGAAGAATTTTTTTGGTTTCCATACTTTCATGGTCTTCAAAACCCATCCTCTCTAAGACATAGCATCTTGCATAGCATGGGATAAGCTAGTCGAATTAGAAAAGATGAAAATTACACGTTAAAATAGTTGAAGCCGTGCTTAATTACAAAAAAACTATTGTCGCCGTTGCATACCGTATGAACATCGAAGGTCTCCTCGAGCTTAATGCTGAAGCGCTGATCTTCGTCCAGCTCAATGAACCTGTCGCACATACCTCGGTCGTCGTGGCACCAGTCGCACTCCCCCGGACGGTTTTCGTCGTTCGAGTACGACATTTCTGGCCTATGTTCATAATTTAAATATTAAACTTGTACAATTAAATATATGTACTAAAAAACCTAAATTAGATCATTATTATTAATCATGGGTTGACTATCGATGATGGTACGTAGCTCCTTCTTTCATTCCCGAGTGCATTATTACACCAAATTGTCTAGCACACGGGAATGAAGGAGAAGCTACCCCCACGGCGGTGTGGATGATGGAGGGGGCTCCTAGATTTCTGCATAGAGTGCTCTTCAATTTTAGCATTTAAAGTAGGAGTACTTTTCCAACATGAGCATTCAATAAGCAAAACCAAATCGTAAAATAAAGTAGTATTCAAATTAGCACGCATTCAATTATAACCAAAACTACATCATCTCTTGTGTCCGTACATCATCGAATATTATCATTAATACTCCTCGAATACTATCATACATATAGCATCGCTAATACATCTAGAACCGTAGGGCCCGACGGGTATCGTCGCGGGCGGTGGACACCCAAAGATAAGGAACCATCATAGGATCATAGCTCCAGTGAGATCCCTGAAGAACCTGCCAGGTACTGTCGAACCTGCCCTCCAATGCAACCATGTAGCGACCGACGTGCTCGTCCTCCTCGCTGACACGGTGACGTACCACCTCCGTGGTGTCCGGAAGCCTCGGCACCATCACTGGCCCACGCGACCGCCACCAAACAAGGATCGGGTCAACAACGGGCTGCCTCCTCACCAACCTACGTCCCCCGGAAGGTAGCACCTTCCAATAACAGCCCAGCGGAGCCCAGTCCCGAACATGGCCCTGATCAAGCAGGCCTCCACCGCTGAGTCGACGACGACGAGGATGCGGGATAGGCATCGTCGATGTCGATGCGGGAACTACTTCTATATATAGTTAAATAAAGTAGTTTTATTAATTAAATCAACTAGTTCAACTACTAAGCACTTATTATAAATAAATAAAGTAGTACTTACTAAAAACAAACTATTTCTATATATAGTAAAATAAAGTAGTTTATTAAATCAACTAGCTAGTTCAACTATATATGAAGCACTTACTATAAATAAAATAAAGTAGTACTTACTAAAAATAAACTAGTTTAACTATAGTTTTATTATTTTTCTAACTAATTATATTAAACACTTTCTCTTCTTATTTTTTCCTTTTTCCTCTATTCTAAATATGAACATATTCATAAATGACTTTGATCATGCACAATTTTCCTATACATACACAATATGAACATATACATAAATTGACAAAGAAAATACTATGAACAAAAAAATCATTAAAATTCTATGAACAAAATTACAACACAAAAATATCATAAAAATTCTATGAACAGAAAAAAATCATAAAAAATTGACATATTCGATCTTTGCATATATATGAACATACAAACATGCATATTTAACAATAATATCACCAAAAAAATCTATTAATAGAAAAAAAAATTAACACAATATGAACAAATTAATTACACAATATGAAAAAAAATCTAACAAAATACACATCTAACAAAAAAATCTATGAACTACAAAAAAATGTAACAAAAAATCTAAAAAAATCTAACTCAATTAACTACAAATCTAAATTATACTACACATCTAAATTAACTACTACTAACATCAAATTAAATTAGCAAAAAATTTGCTCACGACGACGGTGTCGGGGACGACGACGGCGACGGCGACGGCGAGGTGCGGAGCGGGGCGGGGCGGCGCGGAGACGGTCGACAGTGAGGTGCGGCGCGGGCCGGGGCGGGGCGGCGACGGCATCGGGGCGGTGCGGGCCGGGGCGGCGCGGGACGACGCGGGGCGATGACGGCGACGGCGAGGCGGAGACGGACGGGCACCCTGGCGGCGTCGGGCGCGGGGAAGAACGAACTGAACCAAATTTTTGCGGGGCTTCTTATATAGGCAGAGTATTGGTCCCGGTTCATGGCACCAACCAGGACCAATGCACCCTTTAGTCCCGGTTGGTGCCACCAACCGGGACCAAAGGCCTCTTTTCAACAGCCCAAAGGGCGGAAAACAGAGACCTTTGGTCCCGGTTGGTGCCACAAACCGGGACAAAAGAGAGGCATTGGTCCCGGTTGGTGCCACCAACCGGTACCAATGCACCCCATTAGTCCCGGTTGGTGGCACCAACCGGGACCAAAGGTCGTGTGCTGGAACTGGCGCGGTGCAGTGCTATGTTTAGTCCCACATCGCTAGCCGAGAGGGGCTCGGAGTGGTTTATAAGCCCTGCCGAACCAACCACTTCGAGCTCCTCTCTACTGCAGGCTTACGGGCCTAAAATCACTCTCTATGCTTGTGGGCCTGTTGGGCCTACTGCGGGCCTGCACCCTGGCCCTAGTAATGGGTTTCTAGTCGTATGCAGGCCGTGGTGGCCCTATAGGTGGCACTTTTTTTAAAAAATTTCCCATGTTTTTGCTTTCTTTTTTGTTTCTAATTACTTATTTATTTTCTATTACGATAATTCTTTTTGCTATTAAAGTTTGTAACAAAATTCTAATTATTTATTTATTTTCTTTTATGATAATTCTTTTTGATTTTAATGTTTTGAACAAAATTCTAATTACTTATTTATTTTCTTTTATGATAATTCTTTTTGCTATTAAAGTTTGTAACAAAATTCTAATTACTTATTTATTTTCTTTTATGATAATTCTTTTTGCTTTTAATGTTTTGAACTAAATTATAATTACTTATTTATTTTCTTTTATGATAATTCTTTTTGCTATTAAATTTTGTAATAAAATTCTATATAATTTTAGTTTCAATAATACTAGAGGTTTATAAAAGCTTTTTAGTTGATTCCTTTAGTACCAGTTCTAAGGCTGTTACAAAGGCATCTTATTTGGTACATGTTTTAAGGATGGGGCCCCACGAGCACCTTTTAGTACCGGTTCGTGGCATGAACCGGTAAAAGAGTTTTTTAGTTGATTCTTTCTGCAGCTGTTTTTTAGTACCACCTCGCCAAGTGAGAGGCACTCGCAGCGGTTTATAAGCCCTGAGTGTAGAGACGATGAAGGGAGAAGCGCAGTGCTCAACTGCATGTTGGCCTGAAGCTAAGCAACGTGCAGGTGAGCATTGCGCCTCTCTTTTATTTTGGCATGGTATCATCATTTCATCCACATAGCATATGCAAGAAAGTTGAGAGGGTTACGGCAAAAACTGGATGCACTTTGTGTACAAAACGTACAATCTCTTTCGAAGTATCAGGATTTCATACGGAAACTTGTCTGTTACAACATGCATTTCAAATGAACTACAAAAAGGTTGAAAGTTGGCATGGTATCATCATAATAGTTGTGGAGAAAGTCTTCACTTTTTCTTCGCTTGTGTCCTTTCCTTATTGCGCCGTAACCATGGATAATCTTCATCATTTATCAGGATGCTTGGGTCAGCCTTGACTTTGAAGGGAGGAATTTCATGAAACTTTTCATAATCTTCGAACATGTCTGTCTTGCCCTCCACTCCCGCGATGTCCCTTTTTCCTGAAAGAACTATGTGGCGCTTTGGCTCATCGTATGATGTATTCGCTTCCTTATTTTTTTTTCTTTTTATCGGTTTGGTAGACATGTCCTTCACATAGATAACCTGTGCCACAGCATTGGCTAGGACGAACGGTTCGTCAGTGTACCCAAGATTGTTCAAATCCACTATTGTCATTCCGTACTATGGGTCTACCTGTACCCCGCCTCCTGACAGATTGACCCATTTGCACTTAAACAAAGGGACCTTAAAATCTACTCCGTAGTCAAGTTCCCATATGTCCACTATGTAACCATAATATGTGTCCTTTCCCCTCTCGGTGGCTGCATCAAAGCGGACACTGCTGTTTTGGTTGGTGCTCTTTTGATCTTGGGCGATCGTGTAAAATGTATTCCCATTTATCTCGTATCCTTTCCAAATCGTAACAGTCGAAGATGGTCCCCTGGACAACGAGTACATCTCATCACAAACAGTGTTTTCATCTCTGGGACGTGTTTCCAACCAACTACTGAAAGTCCTGATGTGTTCACATGTAATCCAGTCATCGCACTGCTCCGGGTGTTTGGAGCGTAGACTGTTCTTGTGTTCATCGACATAAGGGGTCACCAAGGTAGAGTTCTGTAGAACTGTGCAGTGTGCTTGAGACCAAGAATATTCGTCCCTGCATATTATTGTCTCCCCTGCAAGCGTGCCTTTTCCAGTCAGTCTCCCCTCATACCGTGATTTAGGGAGACCTATCTTCTTAAGGTCAGGAATGAATTCAACACAAAACCCAATGACATCCTCTGTTTGATGGCCCATGGAGATGCTTCCTTCTGGCCTAGCACGGTTACAGACATATTTCTTTAGGACTCTCATGAACCTCTCAAAGGGGTACATATTGTGTAGAAATACGGGCCCCAGAATGACAATCTTGTCAACTAGATGAACTAGGACGTGCATCATGATATTGAAGAAGGATGGTGGAAACACAAGCTCGAAACTGATAAGACATTGCACCACATCACTCCTTAGCCTTGGTATGATTTCTGGATCGATCACCTTCTAAGAGATTGCATTAAGGAATGCACATAGCTTCACAATGGCTAATCGGACGTTTTCCGGTAGAAGCCCCCTCAATGCAACCGGAAGCAGTTGCGTCATAATCACGCGACAGTCATGGGACTTTAGGTTTTGATACTTTTTCTCTGCCATATTTATTATTCCCTTTATATTCGGCGAGAAGCCAGTCGGGACCTACATACTAAGCAGGAATTCAAAGAAGATTCCCTTCTCTTCTTTGGTAAGAGCGTAGCTGGCAGGACCTTCATACTGATTTGGAGGCATGACCTCTTTTTCGTGCAAACGTTGCAGGTCCTCCCGTGCCTCAGCTGTATCTTTTGTCTTCCCATACACGCCCAAGAAGCCTAGCAGGTTGACGCAAAGGTTCTTCGTCACGTGCATCACGTCGATCGAAGAGCGGGCCTCTAGGTTTTTCCAGTAGGGTAGGCCCCAAAATATAGATTTCTTCTTCCACATGGGTGTGTGTCCCCCAGCGTCACTCAGAACAGCTAGTCCGCCGGGACCCTTTCCAAATATTACGTGTAAATCATTTACCATAGCAAGTACGTGATCACCGGTACACATGGCGGGCTTCTTCCGGTGATCTGCCTCGCCTTTGAGATGCTTGCCTTTCTTTCGGCATTGATGGTTGGTCGGAAGAAATCGACGATGGCCCACGTACTCATTCTTCCTGCAGCTTCCCAGGTATATACTTTTGGTGTCAGCTAAACAGTGCGTGCATGCGTGGTATCCCTTGTTTGTCTGTCCTGAAAGGTTACTGAGAGAGGGCCAATCATTGATGGTTACAAACAGCAACGCGTGGAGGTTAAATTCCTCATGTTTGTGCTCATCCCATGCACATACACCGTTTCCATTCCACAGCTCTAAAAGTTCTTCAACTAATGGCCTTAGATACACATCAATGTCGTTGCCGGGTTGCTTAGGGCCTTGGATGAGAACTGGCATCATAATGAACTTCCGCTTCATGCACATTCAAGGAGGAAGGTTATACATACATAGAGTCACGGGCAGGTGTTGTGATTGACGCTCTGCTCCCCGAAAGGATTAATGCCATCCGCGCTTAAACCAAACCATACGTTCCTTGGGTCACGTGCAAACTCAGCGCAGTACTCTCTCTCGATTTTTCTCCACTGCGACCCGGCGGGTGCTCTCAACTTCCCGTCTTTCTTATGGTCCTCACTGTGCCATCGCATCAACTTGGCATGCTCTTTGTTTCTGAACAGTCGTTTCAACAGTGGTATTATAGGAGCATACCACATCACCTTCGCAGGAACTCTCTTCCTGAGGGGCTCGCCACCAACATCACCAGGGTCATCTCGTCTGATCTTATACCGCAATGCACCGCATACCGGGCATGCGTTCAAATCCTCGTACGCACAGCAGTAGAGGATGCAGTTATTAGGGCATGCATGTATCTTCTGCACCTCCAATCCTAGAGGGCATACGACCTTCTTTGCTGCATACGTACTGTCGGGTAATTCACTATCCTTTGGAAGCTTCTTCTTCAATATTTTCAGTATACTAGTGCAGAACCGGCCTTTAGTGCCGATTCGTGACGGCCTTTAGTGCCGGTTCGCCAACCGGCACTAAAGAGTGGGGACTAAAGCCCCCCCCCTTAGTACCGGTTCGTCATGAACCGGCGCTAAAGTGCAAACACGTGGCACGAGCCAGGCCCGGTTGCGCGTAGGGCTTTAGTACCAGTTGGTAACACCAACCGGTACTAAATGTTTGGTTTTTTTATTTTTCCTTTAATTTTATGTTTTCAATTTAATTTAGTGATTGTTTTACATTATAATGAGTTGTTAAATCCATATCCATATTATACTTGATCACCTAATTAGGTGATCAAGTATAATATATATGGATATGGCATATATATACTCTAGCTAGCTAAAAATCATCGTAGTCGTCATTATCACTATTTAATCATCATAGTCATTACCGCTATCTAATCAACACCAACACTAGCTTTAAAGAAGAAACATTCACTTGTACCAGAAGCAAAAATATCATCGAGTTCAACATGATTGTCATGATATTATAAGCGTTCATATATAACACCACAAAAGCAAATCACTCTTGCTGATTAAGTTCAGAACGAAGAACACGGACATGAAAGGACAAGTACTAAGAGCATGAACTAGCTAAATCACTCCTGCTACTCTCTCTCAGGTAAAATAGCATAGAACATGTATAGCTCTCCTGATTCGTCATACTGGAGCATGCATATGAACCTGTCTCCTAATCGTGGGTTGCGCTTCTCATTGCTGCCCCTAGTACTTCTCTGTGATCGTTAACAATTTTCCTCCAATCTTTCACTATTAACCATTCATCGCTTCTAGAAATCCTGAATGCACTCATGTGCAATGCAGGATATCTTGGCCGTAAGCTAACAGTTGACATGCGACCTTTAGTCTCGATCCCCTGAGGCGCAACTGTCATCGGGAGTCCCTGTTAAAGAACATCGTATAGTACTTAATTAATTAATATACTTAGCAATGAAAGTTTAGCAAAAAATTATGTATGCAAAAGATGCACTGAGGACAAATAGTAAAAATCTTACCATCATTCCTAAATAGATGTGACCGTAGTTCAATACGATCAGTATTGGTCGCACGTTTTGAGTACTAACATTTCTAAGTCCGGGAAGAAAATTTGTCTTGACAGTATGAAGATCCTTAAGCCATGAAACGTAATGACTTATCTCCTCGCAGTTTAGTTCAGCTCCGGGACAGTAGTAGGTCCTGTCTACCAAGCGTCGGACATGTTTGCTTGAATGGAAATAAGCTGTCAATAGAAATTAGTTGTCAATTATTTTTGAATAAGCAGATCAAAGACAAAAATATAGTTGAGAAGAACTCACATAATGGTAGAACTGGAGGCGTCCGCAAATCGACCCATATGTCTCTATTACCTTCAATATCATCTTCTGAACGAATATCAAATGTGATAACCATATCAGGCTCAAATGCATAAGCCTTGCATAATGCTTGCCAAGTTTTGCATTCAAAATAGGTGTACGTCTTTGTATTGTATAATTTGATGTTGAAAGTATAATCATACTCAGTTTTCAGGTAAACTCTCTTTACCTTCATAGTTTCCATATCATTGAAACCTATCTTATCCAAGACAAAAATTCTTGCATGGCAGGGGATGCGCTAGTAGAATAGTGAAAATTAAAAATTATAAGTCAGGCAAATGAAGCATATATAAGTCATGCTTAATTACGAAAACAGACTTGTCGTTGTGACTTACTGTATCGAATTCGAAGGTCTCATCCAGCTTGATACTGAATCGCCTATCATCAACAAGGAAATTTCTGTCGCACAGACGCGCTGGTCTTCACAGTATTCGCACATAATGAAAGAATTTCCGTCGTCAGACGACATTTCATATATATGTTCATATAGGCGAAACATTAAACACTTAATAATTCAATTAATTCAATTAATTCAACTAAGCATTTACTAAAAATAAACTAGTTATATTAATTCAACTAGTTCAAATAATCTCATATACCTAAATTTTCTTACTAAAAATAAACTAGTTATATTAATTCAACTAGTTCAAATAATCTCATATACCTAAATTTTCTTACTAAAAATAAACTAGTTATATTAATTCACTAGTTCAAATAATCTCATATACCTAAATTTTCTTACTAAACATAAACTAGTTCTATTAATTCAACTAGTTCAAATAAGCATTTACTAAAACTAAACTAGTTCTATTAATTCAACCAGTTTAAATAATCTCATATACCTAATTTTTTTAATAAAAATAAACTAGTTATATTAATTCAACTAGTTCAAATAATCTCATATACCTAAATTTTCTTACTAAAAATAATCTAGTTATATTAATTTAACTAGTACAATTAATCTCATATACCTAAATTTTGTTACTAAAAATAAACTAGTTATATTAATTCAACTAGTTTGAATAATCTCATATACCTAAATTTTCTTACTAAAAATAAACTAGTTATATTAATTTAACTAGTACAAATAATCTCATATACCTAAATTTTCTTACTAAAAATAAACTAGTTATATTAATTTAACTAGTTCAAATAATCTCATATACCTAAATTTTCTTACTAAAAACAAACTAGTTCTAATTCATCTAACATTAACATTCTAACATTCTAAAAATAAACTAGTTATATTAATTCATCTAAACAATAGAAAACAAAAAAGAAGTAAAAAATACGTGTGTGTATGTGTACGTACATGTGTGTGTAGTGTGTGTGTGTGTATGTGTGTGTGTGTGGGTACGATCGAGCGAGCGTACGGGCGGCGGGGGCGGCGACGATGGGCGGCGGGGGCGGCGGGACGGTGACGACGGCGAGGGGGGGCGGCGACGACGGGCGGCGGGGGCGGGGACGGTGACGACGGGTGGCGGGGGCGGCTGGGACGGTGACGACGGGTGGCGGGGGCGGCTGGGGCGGCGACGACATGCGGTGGGGGCGGCGATCGAGGGCGGTGGGGGCGACGACGCGGCGGCACGGCGGCGTCGGCGATAGATGTCGTCGCGCGAGAGAAGTGGAGACGAAGTGTCGATGGAACTGATTTTTCGTAAGTGCCATATATATAGGATTGGCCTTTAGTACCGGTTGGAGCCACGAATCGGTACTAAAGGTCTGTTTTGGCCAGCCCAAGCGGCGGGAAATGAAGGCCTTTAGTACCGGTTGGTGGCTCCAACCGGTACTAAAGGCCAACCATTAGTACCGGTTGAAGCCACCAACCGGTACTAAAGGCCGTGCGCTGCCACGTCACGGTGCGCTATTTTTAGTCCCACCTCGCCGAGCGAAGGGCAGCCGCACTGATTTATAAACCCACCCACGGCTGCCCTTTCGAACTCCTCTATATAGCAGGCTTCTGGGCCTAACTCTGGCGCGCTGCCCTGTGAGCCTGGTGGTTCTTATGGGCCTGAATTTGCACACCCTGGGTCTGGCAGGCCCATCGGGCAGCGCCCCAACAATTTTTTAAATATTTTTTCTTTTCTGCATTATTTATTTTCTTGTATTTATTTTTGAGTAATTTTTTATATAGTTTTTTCTTTTCTGCTTTATTTGTTTTCTTCTATTTATTTCTGAATAGTTTTTTTGCTGTATTTAGTTTCTTTGTGAATATTTTTGCTTTATATAATTTTTTTCTTTTCTGCATTATTTATTTTCTTGTATTTATTTTTGAGTAAATTTTTATATAGTTTTTTCTTTTCTGCTTTATTTGTTTTCTTCTATTTATTTTTGAGTAATTTTTTTATATAGTTTTTTCTTTTTTGCCATGACCCTCTCTACTCTTTCGCACATGCTATGCAGGTGAAATGATGATACCTTCAACATTTTCAGAGTTTGTTTTGTAGTGATTTTCATTTTCACGGTCATTTAGCTCTGATCTAAACAAATCGGTGACTGAAAAACAGCAAATGATGTCAGAACGTGTTGGAAGACCAAATGCTACTGAACACAGAAAAAATACATTGATCAGTACCGCCTTTCAGCCAAAACGCGCTACTGCTACATAGAAGTACATAAAAAAAATACATTGATCATCCGAAACAGGCCCTGATACTTCGAAAGAGATTGTTCACAAGAAATCCGGAGTTCTAATAAGTTATTAAAAATGAAAAAAGGCGCAATGCTCGTTAATTAGCTTCAAGCCTTTCGGAATAGGGTAGACTACACTGCACATAGCTCCGTGCAATCTATTCTATTCCGAAAGGCTTGAAGCTAAGCAACCTGCAGGTGAGCATTGCGCCTCTCCCTCATTGTCTCTGCACTCATGGCTTATAAACCGCTCCTACTACCTCTCTCCTAGCAAGGTGGGACTAAAAATCAGCTAAACAAGAAACTCTAGTACCGGTTCATGCCATGAACCGGTACTAAAGGTGTTTGTGGGGCCCACAGCCTGACACAACATCATTAGTACCGGTTCATGGCATGAACCGGTACTAATTGTTGCCCACGAACCGATACTAATGATCTCCCCCCGCCTAGCCGTTGGAACCAGCACTAATGGCCACATTATTGCCGGCTCAAGTTCAAACCGGCACTAATGTGCTTCATATTTGACCCTTTTTTTTTACTAGTGGTAGCTTCTCAAATTCTTTGTCAAGCACAGCATTCTCTGCTTTCCACTGCAGCAATTCCAGTACGGTACCCAGCTTTGTGTTTCCATCTTCACAATGGGGGTACAACTTTTTTTTGTGATCCTCTAACATGCGATCGAACTTCAGCTTCTCCTTTTGACTTTCGCATTGCGTCCTTGCATCGACAATGACCCGGCGGAGATCATCATCGGGCACATCGTCCGGTTTATCTTGATCTTCAGCAGCTTCCCCCGTTGCAACATCATCGGGCACATCGTCTGGTTCCTCTTGATCTTCAGCAGCTCCCCCCGTTGCAGCATCACCGTATTCAGGGGGCACATAGTTGTCATCGTCCTCTTCTTCTTCGCCGTCTTCCATCATAATCCCTATTTCTCCGTGCCTCGTCCAAACATTATAGTGTTGCATGAAACCCTTGTAAAGGAGGAGGGTGTGAAGGATTTTCCGGTCAGAGTAAGACTTCGTATTCCCACATTTACTGCATGGACAACACATAAAACCATTCTGCTTGTTTGCCTCAGCCACTTCGAGAAAAATATGCAAGCCCTTAATGTACTCGGAGGTGTGTCTGTCACCATACATCCATTGCCGGTTCATCTGCGTGCATTACATATAATTATGTGTGTCAAAATTGAGAAAATCAGACAAATATCTATCTAAAGTAAGAAAATTAGACAAGTATCATAAAGAAGATAAGAACAAGAGGCTCACCATGGTGGTGCCGGCGACGAGATCGGCGCGGGCGATCAACGACGGTGAAAACAGAGACGGGGCATGACGGACCCCTAAATCTAGAGAAATCTCGAAAAAATGGAGCTCCTAGGTCGAGCTTAGAGAGGAGAAAGCTTAACTAGTGTGGCTCGGACATTTCATCGAACACCTCATGTGCATAGGAGGTGAACTATAGCACCCAAATGCCCTCTCCTCGCCGGATTGAAAAAACAGAGCACTGTGGAGTGCTCTGCCGCGGCGGTGAGTATATATAGGCAAGTTATTTGTCCCGGTTCGTGGCATGAACCGGGACTAAAGCCACCCCTTCTGTCCCGGTTCATGCCACAAACAGGACCAATGGTTGTGGGCCAGCAGCGAGGACCATTGGTCCCGGTTCGTGGCTCGAACCGGGACAAATGCCCACGAGGCCCCGGCCGGCCCCCTGGGCTCACGAACCGGGTCTAATACCCCCCATTGGTCCCGGTTCTTGAAGAAACGGGACTAATGGGCTGGCCAGGGCCGAACGGTAGCCCTGTTTTCTACTAGTGTCTCTAAAAATATTCTTGGGAAAGAAAAATATATTTCATGCAAACTTAATCTATAGTGCACGGTTTGTTTTTCTTTCGTACTGGCGCCAATCCGGATTGCAAATAAACACCAATTAAGACCAAATTGAGAGGAAGGAAAACATCGATAACCACGCATGCACACCTCTGAAAAACCTCTCGGGGAAATATAACATATTTCTCATCTTATTACGAGCGAGTGCGCTTGCGCGTACACGCGCACAGAGAGAGAGAGAGAGAGAGAGAGACAAACCTGAGGACTATCACATTCAAACGCGTTTTCGTTGTGTCAGCACTGAGACCACCGTCGGTAACACAAATGTGATGCCATTTTAAAATAAAAGACATGAACCTATTAGGGTCTTGAGTCATGGTAATTGGGCTCAGAGCATGTGTTATTTTCTCTCTCATTGCAACTCATGGGCTCTTTTGCTATGTCTCTAAAGCCTAAGCCGCCATGTACTTTGGCATCGTGAGTGTGTCCTATCACACCAAGTGAGGCTTGCACTTTCCTTGCTTGTTGCCCCACCAGAAACTTCTTATAAATGAGTTAATATTCTCACAAAGTCCCCATAGCAATTGAAAAACGGCTATTGATTAAGTAGGAATTGCAAAGGCCGTTGATTTTATGAACACATCTTTCCCTCCCGCCGAAAGGAACTGTTTGATCCATCCTTGAATTGTGTTCCAACCAGATCTTTCAAGTACTTGAAAGTTTCATTTTTGCTTGTACCCACATCTGAGGGTAGACCAAGGTAGCGATCATTAAGGGGCGGTTGGAACCTCTAGTACAAGCTTCATGGCCTCTCTTGTACTGTTTGGGCACCCTTTACTAAAATGGAACGAGCTCTTAGCAAGGTTTACACGTTAACCAAATGCCTGACAATAGATATCAATTACCTCTCATATCTCCGCTGCTCCTTCTGTATATGCCTTTGCAAATAGCAAGCCGTCGTTTGCAAGTAAAAGATGATTGACCGCATGTGTTATAGGGGGCACTACGATGCCAGATAAATTTTCTGAGTTTTCCTTGCCCCTCAACAGGCAAGATAGGACTTAAGCTACCAAAAAAATACGACGAGATGGGGTCCCCCTGACGGACCCCCTAGTGGGTTTGAAAACCTCCGTATGTTCAATATTAAAAGCATCGAAATAGAGACTGATGTGTCAAATCTCATGATAGACGACATCATTCATCTCTCACTAAAGCCCAACTTCAACATAATTACTCAAAGGTAATTCCACTCGACCCTGTCATGGGCCTTCGATGTCGAGTTTTAGAGCACAATACTATGAGTTTCTTCTCTTCTTCTTCATAAAGTGTTAGCAATCGTACATAGTCAAAATATTATCTGTGATTAATTTTTCCGGGACAAATGTTGATTACTCTTCTTATTTTTTCTGTAACACCTCCTTTAGTCTATTAGCTTGCACTTTAGAGACGATTTTTATGACAATGTTGCATAAACTAACTGGTCTAAATTGGGAAAGAGAAGATGGCCCAAGAACTTTTGGAATCAGGACGAGCAACGTCGGTTTACCTCTCCTAATTCTGCGCATACACTCACCCCTATGAACGCACAAATGCACACCATACCCCTATATATGAGCACCTCCAAAAGACTGAGCCGGCATCACCAGGACTTGAATCCTGATGGGCTGGGGATACCACAGTCCCTCTAACCATCCAACCACAGGTTGGTTTACTTCTTGAACGCCATTAGGATATTCAATATTGTCCTCTACATTTATCTCTTTACTTCCTCTTGACAAATGTCCCAATGATGTTGGAAATAATGGGCCACAAAACTGTCTAGTCCTGGTGACTTATCAGGTACATTTGAAAGAGTGCAGTTTGACCTCTTCAGCTATGTACGGAGCCTCTAGTCGTGCATTCTTTGCCACGTCACCTTCTGCTGAACGGGAGAAAGAATGTCGTCTATCGTCACCGTTCCTTCTGTGCTCTATAGATTCTTATAAAACCAACTACATGATCCCGCAACGGTTGGACTTCCTCACAATAAGAACCATCAGGTAGCTGAAGCCTTTCAATTCTATCGTTCTTTCTCCTCAGAGATGCTCACCGCTGAAAGAAAATTGTGCTACCCTCCTCTTCAGAGAGCCATTGTATATTTGATTTTTTTTGGCATAATTTCCTTCATATGGTTACTGCCGTTATTTTTTTTGCTATTTTTCATTTCCTTTCTTCGAAAAGGTAATACACTAATACCAGTATTTTATTAGGAAACTTCATTATTTTAATTTTAAACTTTATTTTTTCTTCCTAAAAGGTAATACCAAAGCCACTAATTCATTTGTTAGAAAAGTTCATTATTTTGATTTTTCTTTAGTTTTTTTTTCATTTTCTTTCTTCTTTAATGGTAATACCAACCCACTAATTCATTCCATCTCAAGATGTTTTTGTGAACAAATCATTATTATATGCTTATTCTATCACACTATAAAGAAGTGAAATTTTGGTGTACATTGTGTGCCATTTTTTCATTATTTCTTTTAATTTTTTGAAGGGTAATATAAATGCCACTAATTCATTCTTCTTTAGAAAACTTCATTATCTTGATTTTTTTATTGTTTTTTCTCTTCTTAAATGGGTAGTAGTAATGCTACTAATTCACTCATTCTTAGATAACTTCGTTTTTGCAGAAAATTTCACTATATATACCTGTTCTTCAATGTTATAAAAGAAACTTTATTCCTGTATAAATTCTGCGAAAGAAGTTATTACATATTTTAATTTTTCTTTCTTGTCGAACCATAATACCAATACCACTAATTTATTTTCCCATGGAAAACTTCCTTTTTCCATTACATTTTTTAAATTAGTTTTTATTTCATTTATTTTTCTTCAAGGGCAATACCAATACCCCTAAATTAGTCCTTCTTAGATAAATTTTTATGCAAAAGTTCCACCATTACAAGGTTATTCCTGCATATTATTAAAAAAATCTGTGTAAACTGTGCGCACATTTTTTCATTAGTTTGTTTTCATTTTCTCTCTTCTGAAGGGTCATACCAATGCCACTATTCATGATCTCTTAGAAAGCTTCATTTTGTTTTTCTTTATTTTTTATTGTATTTTTAGTTTTTCTTTCGCTTATTTTTATTTAAGAGTAATAATAATTTCGCTAACTTATACCTTCTTAGATAGTTTTTTTTCTGCAAAAATCTATTACATGCTTATTCTTCATATTGTAAAAAAGCATGATTTTTTTCTTAATTGTGCACAAATTTTGTCATTATTTTTGTTTTTGTTTTCTTTCTTCTTGAAGGGCAATACAAATGCCATTGATTCATTCTTCCTTAGAAATCCAGTTTTATTGTGTAAGGTGACACCGCCACATAATTTCAAGCAACTGATCTTTTCTTCTTATGGTTACCGGGTTAACTGAACTTGCCTCCTCCCAAGAACTATCGAGTTGATGGGTTCGTGTTGTGCCTAATTTTGTGTTACGAACTTAAAATGTAATTCATACATTAATTGTTTTGCTATTTCTTCGGTCACCAGAAAACCTTTTAAATTTTGGTCGATTTTTCTTGTCTGGTTTGAAGCAGCCCACCAACAAAGGCATGAACGACACTAGACTAGGGCAGCCCGTAATCCGCGTACAAAACGAGTTGGGCTTCCAAGTATTGGACTGGAGCAGCTCATGGTCCATATACAATTCCTATCGATTAATGAACTAGCTAGAATGCTTGAACAAATCCATCTACAAACAATGCTTGAGCAAATCGACTAAAAGAAATTCGTGGTCATACCTTTTCTTAAAAAAGGAGGAGACCTCCGGCTTCTGCACCCGGACGATGCAAGCAGCCATTTTATTAATTATTCACACAAGATCTTATATAGTCATACAATAGTAAGACTAAAGCCAACGTCTAGGCAACATCTGTCGCTACTCCTATTCAGTTGATGAAGGGATGCTGATAGTCTAGGCCTAATACCATACAGACCTCGCAGCCAAACCTAACATCTAAGACCCGAGATCCCAACTAGGACGCCTGCTAGGTATGGGGCACCCACCGGTCCGACGCACTCCTCAACTAGGACGCCTGCCGGGTATGAGGCCGCCGCAGCCACCTGCCACCAAACCATCTTCAGAGCTGTACTGCTGCATCTACCTTGTCCGGTCTAGCTGTCGTCGGCGCCACCACGACGCCAGACAGCGTCACCCGCCTGCGCGAGTCCATATCCGCACATCTGGCGCCGAGTCTCCACTGCGCCACGCTACCGAGATCCACCGTCCTCTATGGGCAAGATGAAGTACCCCTCCTCCTCTTGTCCCCTTCAGCCAACACTTACTCCAAAACGATGCCCGCAGGAGGGAGAACGACACCGAAAGCGCCGTCATCGTCCAAACCGGTAGACCCAGATCTAGGGTTTCCCCCGGAACCTCCCGATCAGGTTGACATGACCTGCACTGACGATGCCACGAGAAGGGAACGACGTCCGAGACGCCGCCATCGTCCGCCATGACCGCAGTCAGGCGCGAATTTCATCGGAAGCCACGTCGTCCCGATCGCGTGGCTGACTGGAACCGAACGAAACCTCGCCACGAAGACGTACGCCGCTGTCGGTACTCTGGCAGAGATGCGTCATCTTCTCACCAGTCCCTCCACGCGCCGTTGGTCGGCGCGAGGCCACCCCGCGACGGATCCAATCGGGACGTTGGATCCGCAGCCACCGCCATCACCATCTCCGCACAGATCAGCCAACCCCGTCGGATGGGGCGTTGCCACTGCCGCCGTCCATCTCAGGGCGGCCGCTCCGCCGGCTATGGGTCGTCGGTCACTGCCGCACGGCATAGGGTCGCCGCCCTAGCCGCCGCCTTTGGAGTCCCACAAGAGGTGCCACCCCTCCGCCTTAGATGGGATCTGGCAGCATCCATCCGCCCAGGTGCCTTCGACGCTGGGCCCGCCTCCACCGCGGCCCACACCAGCAGCGGCGGCAGGAGGAGGTGCAGGGGGCGGCCTGCCGCGCTAGGGTTCAAGGGGCCTGCAGTGGTGAAGCCACGTACAAGATGGGTAGTCAATTGACTACCCAGCTTTTTGGTGAAATTAGCATATAGGTTGAAACAAACTTGTATAAATTTTTATATTTGACTATACAATTTCAAATTGACTACAGAAGACAATATTTCTGACACCGTCACTGAGCCCCTGGCGTCGCCCAAGAGAGGGGACGCGAGGGGGTACGAGGACTCGATTGATTCGTGGTCATACCTGAGTACTACACATAATAAAACAGTGCAGTTTTCCTCGGTGAGCTAGCTGTAGATGGTCAGTTGTACTGACCACTTATCACTAGTGGACGCTATACAGCGCTATACTGTTCCTGACTTGTTAAAAAAATAGCGTGTTATAGCGCCGCTAATAGCATGCTATAGCATTATGAGCAATGTCTCGCTACATTAATCAATGTACAATGTCTTGCTAATAACACATTATAGCGCGATATATGATGCTAATAGCGTATTTTAAGAATCATCCTATTTTTTCATTGTTCATTGTTGCTGACCAAATGGCAGTATGCCATGATTGTGCATGGTTAGGTGCCAGTAACGAAACTGTATGATATTATATCGAGATCATGGACACTTAATGCCGGAGAAAGTTGTAATGACGTTCGACATCCGTGCTTGAACGTGTATAACCCAGATCAACTGAAAGGAAATGGTCAGTTCACTAACTGAAAAACAGAAAACAGTTAACTTGTAGTACTACGTAGTCAATCCCGTGCGTACTTAGTAACTGTCCACTCGATTCGCTAACAGGTTAACACGTGCAGCATGCTCACATCCCCTTGAGCAATGCAAAAGCATACCCTGTTGTATTTGTGTGGAATTGTTATTTGGTGAACATTTTGCCACGAGGCTGGTGCCAGCGAACGAATCTTGGAGCAAATCCGACGCCACGTTAGAGCATCTCCAGCCACGCCCCCAACACGGCCTCTGATGAGGATATAGACTTAGGGTAGGATCATAGGCCTGACCTACGTGCCCTACCCAAAGTCATTACCCTAGAAGCAAAGAAGTTCAAGAGATAACAAAGAGTACCCAAGGAAGACGTCGAGTGCAATTCACTCGACCAATCATTTCACTCGGGTATCCCAACTTTCCGAAGGTCACTCGACCATACAAGAAATCACTCGACCTATGAAGACCAGGAGTCAAAAGAAACTACAACGGTCGGACATTCACTCCGTGGTCTTCATGGACATTAATGACACTTAAGGCTGACGCTATCAGTAATGCCCCTCCATTATGTACATTGATCCTTTGTAACGGAGGGGAGCTGGGGTCCTGGCGCACTCTATATAAGCCACCCTCTCCTTTGGGACAAGGGTTCGCACCCCCTATAACACACACGCATATACCGAAATCCAGTCGACCGCCTCCGGGCACCGAGACATAGGGCTTTTACCTCCTCCGAGAGGGATCTGAACTCGTAAACACTTGCGTACAACCTCACCGTAGCTAGGACCTTGTCTCCTCCTACGTACCCCCTATTCTTACTGTCAGTCTTAGTACCAAGACAGTTGGCGCCCACCGTGGGGCAAAGCGTCTTAGCGACTTTCGGCGAGGTTCCAATTTCTTTAGTCTTCATCGACATGTTTTCCGGCGGCAGTTTGATCATGGGCCACGAGTTCCGACTCGGAGCGCTCACGTTCGTCGCTGACGATTCGGCCTGGCTCCAGGAAGCCCCCTCGATGTCGACGCATTGCCAATTCGAGGTTCGTTCACTTCCGTGCGAGCGCCCGTGGCGTGCTCCTCCGGCAGCCGTCAACTCCGTACCAGTCGACGCCCGTGTCGACTTCTCGCTCCGCCGGACGCAGCCGCAAGCGGTCGGGCCGCTCACGACTCAAGCGGTGGGTGAAGCACGCGCTGGCTCGGCAGGCGTTCACCCCTCAGGTCGCGGCGATCGAGCCCGACATATATCCCTGCGGTCCAGTCGACCCGTCGACTGCCTTCGCAGACACACTTTCCGAGAGCGGGAGTTGTGACCCCGCGGCGGAGGTTCTCATGGTCGACTCCCATCCCAACCCGCCTGGTTCCCGTCGCAGCGGCGAGAATCGGGTCGGCGATGAGTCGCTCGGCCACGAGGAGTACCAGCCTCAACCTCTCAGTTCACTTCAGAGGGAGGAGCTGCGTCGCCGCAACGAGGAGGCTCTCCATACCCCCATCATAGGGGAAACGGCAGAGGCTTGGGCCTTGGAGGACGTGCACCTGGCCACGTTGGCTAAGCGCGCTCGTTTGGATAATCTCCAGCATTCTCTCGACGAACGTGCCCATCGACTGATCCCTGGATCCAGTCGGCACACGCGACAACTGTTTCCACCGGAAACCCAGGTATTCCGCACACCAATCCAGAATCTCGCAGCGGCTGTGCGTATTGCGGAGTCCATCCATCCGTCCCGCTCGGAGGCTGGAAGAGGCCTGGAACAGATGAGAGCGTTGCTCCGTGCAGCAGGAGATCAGAACTCCGCGGTGTCCCAATCACGGAACAAAATTCACAGTCGGTCGGTAAGGACAAAAACCGTTCAGTTGGCACACAGTCCTAGATCGCCGTTGAGGCAAAGAGATCGTGAGCATCGTCAGGATCGGCATTTGGGAAGAGCTCACGAAAATGGTGACCGTGAGTTCGCCCGTGACAACTACCGTCGAGTGCCTTCTACCCTCCCGAGGGGCGGGTCATACGCGCCCCGGCGGTATGACGACATGCATCCATTCGGTAATGACCGCAGGGTTCCATTCTGTAATGACCGCAGCGATGAGGTGGCCATGAAGCACCTCCCTTTGATGCTTGAAGGTTCTGCCAAAGCTTGGCTTAATCAGTTGGCCCCTGGGGGTATTTTGAGTTGGGATGAGTTGGCCTGAGTGTTCACCAGAACATTCGAGGGCACCTGAGACCAGCCAGTCTACCGGAGTTGCAACATTGTGTGCAGAAGCCAAATGAAACCTTGAGAGACTATATCCAGAGATGGATCACTTTGCACCACACAATGGAGAATGTGTTAGATCACCAAACAGTTTGTGCCTTCAAGGAAGGCGTTCGCTACAGAGAGACTCTGACTCGTATGATGGAGATTGCCACCAAATATGCTAACGGTGAAGAGGAGGACCGACTCCGGAGTGGCAAGCATAAGATAGTCGCCCAGGACACCGGAGGAGGAAATTCCAGTCGGAAGCAGAAGCAAAAGGCTAAGGCAGCAGGACCTGCCGAGGCAGCAGTGTTAAATCAAGAGAAGTTCAAGGGGAAGCCCAAAGGGCCCTGGAATCCCAAGAAAGTGAAAGATCAAGATGGGAACGATGTGATGGATTTGCCGTGTCATATTCACACCAAGAAGGATGAAGAGGGGAATATGATCCTCCCCAAGCATACCACTCGACAATGTCGACTCCTGATCCAGAGCTTCCAGAAGAAGGGTCAGACCAGTGAAAAGGATAAGGATTCTGAAAAGGAGGAAGACAAAGAAGAAGAAGAGGATGGGTACCCCCAAGTTAATGCCACCCTGGTGATTTTTGCTGATGTCGAGAGCAGAAGTCGACTGAAAGTCATTAACCGGGAAGTGAACATGGTCGCTCCGGCGACACCCAAGTATCTGAAATGGTCAAAGACTCCTATCACATTCGATCAGTCGGACCACCCACCGCGAGTGGCTACCCCGAGGCGGCAGGTGCTGGTGGTCGACCCAGTTGTTGGAGGCACGCGATTGACCAAAGTTCTGATGGATGGTGGCAGTGGCCTCAATATTCTGTATGCCGAAGCTCTTAAATGGATGGGCATTCCGATGTCTAAACTGAGTGAGAGTAACATGAGGTTCCACAGAGTCATCCCTGGAAAGAAAGCTGAGTCACTCGGCCAGATAGCTATCGATGTGGTTTTCGGCGATGAGAAGAATTACCGCAAAGAGAAGTTGACGTTTGAAGTTGTGGATTTTGAAAGTGCGTATCATGCCATTCTAGGCAGACCTTCCTATGTCAGCTTCTTGGCTCGACCATGCTACGTGTACCTCAAAATGAAGATGCCTGGCCCCAAAGGCGTGATTACCGTCCGTGGTAACCGAAAGAAAGCGGAGGATTGCCTCCAAGATGGTGCAAAGATAGCAGATGAGCAGATGGCAGCGGTGGAGTTCCAAGAGCACAAAAGGACGACAGATCCAAGTGATTTGCTACGTTCCAAGAGGCTAGCCTTGGAGTCCATGTTCCAGTCGGCCGGGGAAACCAAACCGGTTCACATCCACCCGACCGACCCCAATGCTGCTCTGACTCATATTTCCACAATGCTCGACAACAAATAGGAAGCCGCGCTCACCCAGTTCCTCCGTGAGAACTGGGACATCTTCGCATGGAGGCCGTCTGACATGCCAGGTGTACCCAGGGGACTGGCTGAGCACCGTTTGCGCGTCGACTCGAAAGAGAAACCGGTCAAAGAGCATCTCCGTCGGTCCGCCACGGAGAAAAGGAAAGCCATTAGCGAAGAAGTGGCTCGACTCCTGGCCACAGAGTTCATTCGCGAGATCTACCACTCCGAGTGGCTCGCCAATGTTGTTATGGTTCCTAAGAAAGACAAATCACTACGAATGTGCATTGACTTCAAGCACATCAATCGGGCCTGCCCGAAGGATCATTTCCCGCTGCCCCGCATCGACCAGATAGTCGACTCGACTCCGGGGTGCAAGCGGGTGTCCTTCCTGGACGCCTATTCTGGGTACCATCAGATCCGACTGTTTGGGCTCGATGAGATCAAGACTGCCTTCATCACCCCGTTCGGGTGCTTTTGTTATGTCACCATGCCCTTTGGCCTCAAGAACGCTGGCGCCATGTTTATTCGCATGATCCAGAAGTGCCTGCTCACTAAGATCAGTCAGAACATGGAAGCTTACATGGATGACATTGTGGTTAAGTCACGCAAAGGTTCCAACCTACTGACTGACCTCGTTGAAACCTTTGCCAACCTGAGAAGGTACGATATCAAGCTCAATCCATCAAAATGCACATTCAGAGTCCCAGGCGGAAAGTTACTCGGTTTTCTTGTTTCTGAACGAGGAATCGATGCAAATCCAGAGAAGATTGGCACAATCCTCCGAATGAAACGCCCAGTGCGAGTGCATGATGTTCAGAAGCTCACTGGTTGCTTGGCCGCATTGAGTCGATTCATCTCACGACTCGATGAAAAGGCATTGCCTCTTTACTGACTGATGAATAAGTTTGACAAGTTCGAGTGGAATGATGAAGCCGAAGCAGTATTTGAAGAGCTCAAAGCCCTGCTTTCCACCCAGCCGATGCTTGCTGCTCCAATCAGCAAGGAGCCTATTTTGCTTTACATCCTAGCCACAGGACAAGTTGTCAGCACAGTGCTCACGATCGAGCGGGAAGAAGAAGGCAAAGCTTTCAAAGTTCAGTGCCTAGTATATTACATTTCAGAAGTTTTGACCCCATCCAAGCAGAGATACCCTCACTATCAGAAGCTTGTTTATGGGATTTACTTAACCATGAAAAAGGTTGCACACTACTTCTCTGATCATTCAGTTTTAGTCATCAGCGGCGCTCCTTTGTCAGAGATTCTGAATAACAGAGATGCAACTGGTCGAGTGGCTAAATGGGTGATTGAACTTTTTCCATTGGATATCAAGTTTGAGGCAAAGAAGGCCATCAAGTCTCAAGCAATTGCAGACTTCCTCGCGGAATGGACAGAACAACAACTGCCGACTCAAATCCAGTCGGAACATTGGACCATGTTCTTTGATGGGTCCAAAATGTTGAATGGCTCTGGCGCGGGAGTGGTTTTAGTATCCCCACGAGGAGACAAGCTCAGTTATGTCCTTCAGATTCACTTCGATTCTTCCAACAATGAAGCTGAATACGAAGCACTTTTATATGGATTGCGTATGGCCATCTCACTCGGCGTCCGGCGCTTGATGGTATACGGTGACTCAGATTTAGTTGTCAATCAAGTGATGAAAGAATGGGACGTTAGGAGCCGTACGATGACTGGTTACTGCAATGCAGTGAGAAAGTTGGAGAAGAAGTTTGAGGGGTTAGAGCTCCACCACATACCCCGACTCAAGAATCAAGCGACGGATGATTTGGCCAAGATAGGTTCCACTCGGAAGCCTATCCCCACCAATGTGTTCTTGGAACATCTACATACCCTGTCCATACAAGAGGACCCCTTCAAGGAAGAACCCCTGCAACCGATAAATTCAACCAACCCGGCTGAGATAGAGATTCCAGCCATGGTCGACCTGATCATGGAAGTCCTAGTGATCACGCCCGACTGGACAGTGCCGTACATTGCATACATTCTCAGAAAGGAGATCCCAGAAGATGAAGACGAAGCCCGTCAGATAGTCCATCAATCCAAAGCCTTTACAGTGATGAAAGATCAGCTTTACAGAGAAAGTGTCACAGGAGTAGCCCATCGCTACATCACCCCTGAAGAAGGTCGAATGATTTTAAACGATATCCACTCGAGGACGTGTGGTCACCATGCGTCCTCTCGGACCATCGTGGCCAAAGCATACCGAGCGGGATTCTATTGGCCTCGGGCAAACGAAATGGCGAAGGATATAGTCGAGAAGTGTGCAGGCTGCCAGTTCTATTCCAACATGTCCCACAAGCCGGCATCTGCCTTGAAGACTATCCCTCTTGTCTGGCCGTTCGCAGTCTGGGGATTGGATATGGTCGGCCCCTTCAAGACCGGCGCGAGTGGTTTCACCCATGTGCTCGTGGCAGTTGACAAGTTCACCGAGTGGATTGAAGCTAAACCCATCATGAACCTCGGCGCGAGCACTGCTGTCAGTTTCGTCAGAGAGTTGATATTCAGATATGGAGTCCCTCACTACATTATCACGGATAACGGCTCCAACTTTGATTCTGATGAGTTCACGGTGTTCTACCCAACACAAGGCACTCCAGTCAATTATGCATCTGTTGCACATCCTCAGTCGAATGGACAAGCAGAGAGGGTGAACGGTTTGATCCTCCAAGGGTTAAAACCCCGTCTGATGCATGATCTCAAGCATGTCGCTGGAGCCAAGGTAACCGAGTTGCCTTCCGTCTTATGGGGGCTGATAACAACACCGAATCGGTCGACTGGACGGACTCCTTTCTTCTTGGTGTACGATGCAGAGGCCGTGCTCCCGAGTGATTTACTGCACAATGCCCCAAGAGTGGAACTCTTCACAGAAGCCGAGGCAGAACAAGCGCGGGAAAACGCCGTTGATCTCTTGGAGGAAGAGCGCGAGATGGCTTTGATCCGCTCGACCATTTACTAGCAAGATCTGCGTTGACTCCACGCCCGAAACGTCAGAGGACGGGCATTCCAAGAGGGAGACCTGCTTCTTCGAGTGGATCAGAAGCGACCTCACAAACTTGCCCCGCCTTGGGAAGGCCCCTTCATCATCACCAAGGTGCTTCAAAATGGAGCCTACCACATCTACAACATAGCCAAGAAGATAGACGAGCCACGAGCATGGAAGGCAGAGCTGCTCCGTCACATCTACACATAGATCACTCGACCTGACAAGTTGTAATAAAAGTGTTTCAGTTTGCTTTCCGAAGACAAGATTTTTGCAATATCATAATGATCAGTTTCCTATGAGCATCTGTGTCTAAAATCCCCCAGTGGGTGACTTAGCCGCGAATCCGATTCGCCTAAGTTAAAAAACACTCCGAGTGGAGAACAATCCTCCCACTCGGGGGCTTAGCTGCGACCCCGTAATCGCCTAAGTTAAAAAACACTCCGAGTGGAGAGCAATCCTCCCACTCGGGGGCTTAGCTGCAACCCCGTAATCGCCTAAGTTAAAAAACACTCCGAGTGGAGAGCAATCCTCCCACTCGGGGGCTTAGCTGCGACCCCATAATCGCCTAAGTTAAAAAACACCCCGAGTGGAGAGCAATCCACCCACTCGGGGGCTTAGCTGCGACCCCGTAATCGCCTAAGTCAAAAAACACTCCAAGTGGAGAGCAATCCTCCCACTCGGGGGCTTAGCTGCGACCCCGTAATCGCCTAAGTTAAAAAACACTCCGAGTGGAGAGCAATCCTCCCACTCGGGGACTTAGCTGCGACCCCGTAATTGCCTAAGTTAAAAAACACTCCGAGTGGAGAGCAATCCTCCCACCCGGGGGCTTAGCTGCGACCCCCTAATCGCCTAAGTTAAAAAACACTCCGAGTGGAGAGCAATCCTCCCACTCGGGGGCTTAGCTGCGACCCCGTAATAGCCTAAGTTAAAAAACACCCCGAGAGGAGAGCAATCCTCCCACTCGGGGCTTAGCTGCGACCCCGTAATCGCCTAAGTCAAAAAACACTCCAAGTGGAGAGCAATCCTCCCACTTGGGGGCTTAGCTGCGACCCCGTAATCGCCTAAGTTAAAAAATACTTTGAGTGGAGAGCAATCCTCCCAGTTGGGGGCTTAGCTGCGACCCCGTAATCGCCTAAGTTAAAAAACACTCCGAGTGGAGAGCAATCCTCCCACTCGGGGGCTTAGCTGCGACCCCGTAATAGCCTAAGTTAAAAAACACTCCAAGTGGAGAGCAATCCTCCCACTTGGGGGCTTAGCTGCGACCCCGTAATCGCCTAAGTTAAAAAACACTCTGAGTGGAGAGCAATCCTCCCACTCAGGGGCTTAGCTGCGACCCCGTAATGGCCTAAGTCGCGACCCCGTAATTGCCTAAGTCAAAAAACACTCCAAGTGGAGAGCAATCCTCCCACTCGGGGGCTTAGCTGCGACCCCGTAATCGCCTAAGTAAAAAAACACTCCGAGTGGAGATCAATCCTCCCACTCAGGGGCTTAGCTGCGACCCCGTAATCGCCTAAGTCATGACCCCGTAATCGCCTAAGTCAAAAAACACTCCAAGTGGAGAGCAATCCTCCCACTCGGGGGCTTAGCTGCGACCCCATAATCGCCTAAGTAAAAAAACACTCAGAGTGGAGAGCAATCCTCCCACTCAGTGGCCTAGCTGCGACCCCGTAATCGCCTAAGTCAAAAAACACTCTGAATGGATAGCAATCCTCCCACTCGAGGGCATAGCTGTGACCCCGTAATCGCCTAAGTCGAAAAACACTCTGAGTTGAGAGCAATCCTCCCACTCGGGGGCTTAGCTGCGACCCCATAATCGCCTAAGTCAAAAAACACTCCGAGTGGAGAGCAATCCTCCCACTCGGGGGCTTAGCTGTGACCCCGTAATCGCCTAAGTTAGAAAACACTTCGAGTTGAGAGCAATCCTCCCACTCGGGGGCTTAGCTGCGACCTCGTAATCACCTAAGTTAAAAAACACCCCGAGTGGAGATCAATCCTCCCACTCGGGGGCTTGGCTGCGACCCTGTAGTCGCCTAAGTCAAAAAACACTCCAAGTGGACAGCAATCCTCCCACTCGGGGGCTTAGCTCCGACGTAATCGCCTAAGTTAAAAACCACTCCAAGTGGAGAGCAATCCTCCCACTCGGGGGCTTAGCTATGACCCCATAATCTCCTAAGTTAAAAAACACTCCGAGTTGAGAGCAATCCTACCACTCGGGGGCTTAGCTGCGACCCCGTAATCGCCTAAGTTAAAAAACACTCCGAGTGGAGAGCAATCCTCCCACTTGGGGGCTTAGCTGCGACCCCATAATCGCCTAAGTTAAAAAACACTCTGAGTGGAGATCAATCCTCCCATTCTGGGGCTTAGCTGCGACCCCGTAATCGCCTAAGTAAAAAAACACTCCGAGTGGAGACCTATCCTACCACTCGGGGGCTTAGCTGCGACCCCGTAATCGCCTAAGTCAAAAAACACTCCGAATGGAGAGCAATCCTCCCACTCGAGGGCTTAGCTGTGACCCCGTAATCGCCTAAGTCGAAAAACACTTCGAGTGGAGAGCAATCCTCCCACTCGGGGGCTTAGCTGCGACCCCGTAATTGCCTAAGTCAAAAAACACTCCGAGTGGAGAGCAATCCTCCCACTCGGGGGCTTAGCTGCGACCCCGTAATCACCTAAGTCAAAAAACACTCCAAGTGGAGAGCAATCCTCCCACTCGGAGGCTTAGCTGCGATCCCGTAATCGCGTAAGTGAAAAAACAATCCGAGTGGAGAGCAATCCTCCCACTCGGGGGCTTAGCTGCGACCCCGTAATCACCTAAGTCCAAAAACACTCTGAGTGGAGAGCAATCCTCCCACTCGGGGACTTCACCACTACAGAGTACCACGTGCGTTCCATCCCTATCCGCAGGGACGACAAGGTGTCGATTGAACACCTCTGAACTACGCCACAAATACAACGTGCATTCTATCCCTATCCGCAGGGACGACGAGGTGTCGGTTGAACACCTCTGAGCTACACCACAAATACAATGTTCCGTCTCTACCCGCGAGGACGACAAGGTGTCGACTGAACACTGCGACTGAGCTCCCTCACAAGTACAATGTTCTTTCATTCGGCAAAGGGTGAGAAGATTAAATCCACTCGGAACCGAGGGACAATCAAGAACAGTGTAAGAAGGAGAGCAAAAGCTAGATATTCAATGAAATCCAATTTCGAATAAGCCCTGCAAAAGTTCAGAACCGCAGCGGGAAAGAGTACTCGGGCATCAAGCCCGAAAGAGTTTAACGGTTACATGGTCACTCGGCATTCCGAGGCAAATGAATGTGGTGCATAATATTTTTCGGTCACTCGTCAAGAGAAGGGCTGGCTGGATGACAGAAACTGTCAAGGTCAATGCTGTCTGCAATACGAGTGGCAGCCTCGAGGAAGGTGTCCATGAAGGACTGGAAGGTGTGCTTCTTGGTGTTCGCAACTTTGAGGGCCGCCAGCTTGTCCTCTCTGGCATCTTTGCAGTGAACTCGGACCAATGACAAGGCAACATCAGCACCACAGCGGGCGGACAATTTCTTCCATTCCTGCACTCGGCCAGGGATCTGGTTTAGTCGAGTCATCAATGACTCGAGATCTTGTGAAAGTTCCGCCTGGGGCCAGAGTTCAGCATCAGCCCAAGTCATCGCCGCCTTCAGTCGAGCCAGATAAGCAACATCATTGTCCATTCGTGATTCCAACCGCAACAAGCTCATCGCAACATCATCTTTAATAGGACAATTAATGGGGTCGAGACCCATCTCAACCCGCCCAGTCTCAGCCTCAAAGTCCTGGCAAAGTTCTGCATAATCAAGGAAAATGGTGAGTCGATAGTATAACGAGGCATTCTAGTTGACGGCAACCAATCAGTCGAATGATGACACCTTCAAGCTTCAGGACCAGTTTTGCAGCAAGTTGTCCCAGATAGGACTCCAGGTCGCCCGTCTTGGCTTTGAGGCTTCCGACTTCATTGGTCAGGTTCTCCTTGTCCTTCTTCAGTTGCTCAACCTCCTGATTGGCATCAGAGATGGCGGTCTTCAACTTCGAGTTCTCCTCTTCCAATTTGCTGACCGAAGCCAGCTTCTTGTCCGTAAGCGCCGTCTTCTCTAGCGCCTCCTTCTGAGCAGCAGCGAGGTCCAGATCCTTCTTCTCTAGAGCTTCCTTCATTCTCTCTAAAGAAACAACACTCTTCAGACGAGCTTGAAGCTGACAGTTTTCACTATGCACATCTGTTCGTTGAAGTCACTCGGTTCAAAGAGACTGAAAGAAAAAACATTGAAAGATGCGAGCCACAAGGTGGACAAGTGTCGATTGGTTACCTCCCATGAGAAGTCTTGAGGTTCTTCGTTTCTTCCTGAGAAGTCTTGAGGTTCTTCTTCGCCAGTTCAAGGTCAAGATGGAGGCTGATTTGCTGCTTGTTCAACTCAAAAATTTGAGCCCCAAGATCACAAGACCTCTGCAGTAAGCGAGGGAGACATATCAGTCGACAGAAAGACAATCACAGTGAAAGTTACTCTAAGACTACTACCGAATCAAACTTTCAACAGTAGTCTCGGGGACTACACCCAGTGGGTGCACTTAGCGTGCCCCCACTAGTTTGGATCTACACTCGGGATGGTCTGCCCAGCTTGAGTAAAAAAAAGGCTCAGACCCCAGTCGACTGCCAGCAGTCGACCGTGGTCTCGGGGACTACACCCAGTGGGTGCACTTAGTGTGCCCCCACCGGTTTGGATCAACACTCGACTCACCAACAGTCGAGTGGAGTGGAAGACATATTAGACTTCAAGACAAGCACACCCCAGTGGGTGATCGGATACGAAACATAGACCCATGATAGTAGATGCACACACAGGCAACAAAGCAACAATGACAGTTTTTATGATTCAAAAGTTTAGTCGGGAGTTAACTGACCTTGACATTGGTCTGCAGAGCGGTGTTGGCGTTATAGGCCACCTGACCGGCCTCGTGCATCACCTTCACTTGTTCCATAACAAGATCCACCTGACGAAGAGCCTCCCTGACGGCACTCGGCGAGTCCTCTGAGGTTTGGTACACAATAAAGAGTGATGGCGCCAAGGCGGCCGAAGCAGCCACTGGGTCGGACGCATGGAGTTGCACTGGAGCAGCAGGAGCTGGAACAGTCGACCCTCATGGGCGATCCGTTGTCAGCGGGTCGGCGAATGTGATGTTGGTCCGAACCGGATCTCCGGATCGCTCGACCAACATCTTAAGCACCGGCGTCGACTGAGGGGCTTGAACCTCAAGCACTCTCCCGCTCGAGCCCTTGCCTTTCCTCCTCCTCTCCCTCAGAGGCACTTCTTCTTCTTCATCATCAGGAAGCACAATAACGTCTCGTGGAACTACAGCAAAAAGGGAAAAACAGAAGTTCAACTGACAGGCAATTCAATCGATGAAATAAGTTTAAATCAAGCGGACTTACCAGCTCTGGAGGTGGCAACGTCGTTGGTTTCCTCATCTCCTCGGGCCTTGTCACTGTCCATATCAGTTGCAGCAGAGGTTGGGCTGGAAAGATGCACGATCCACTTGGTAACCAACAGAAAGGCCAATCGGAAGAAAGGGATGCAGAAAGATGAAATTCTCACCCTAAGGCAACTGGAACGTCCATCTTGATCCTCGGAAGAGTCTTCCGAGTCTTCTGGGGCACGACCTTGGGCTGCTTTGCCACCTTCTCAGTCGGCTCCGGAGTCGACGTTCGAGTCCGCTTCTGCGTTTGGGTACTTGGGGCCACGTTCTTACCGTGCCCGCCCGCTGGGTCATGGTGTTGCTTGGATCGACATTCTGAGCGGGGCGGCGAGTCGACTGCTTCTTCATCGTCCGAATCGTCGCTTTCCTCTTCGTCTTCCTCTTCAGAGGTTTCCCAATCACCGCTCTCCTCCGTGCTGTCCCCACCCTCTTGACCTTGCTCCAGAACTGTTCTCCATTGGGCATGGAGTACATCTCAGTAAAAACCTACAGGACAAGAAGTCGAGTAAAAGTCAGTCGGATTCAGAGGCAATCGGAATATGTACCCAAAAGCAGCCGGAGATAAAAGACACACCTTGTCTGGCTGATTCTCGTCACTGAAGGGCACGACTCTCCTGGATCCTCTGGGGTTGTCCTTGTTGCTTGTGATGCTCTTCAACGATAGGGCCACCGTTTTAGCTGGTACTTCCTCTGGATGAACCCGAGCAGTGTCGTCAGCCCCAGAGTACATCCACCTAGGATGGTCACGAGCCTGGAGAGGCTAGATGCATCGACTAAGAAATACTTCCAGCAGAACCATGCAAGTGACGCCCTGGTTGATTAGTGGGACCACCCTCTCAACTAGCATGTTCGTCTCCATGCTCTCAGCAGCAGTTACTTTTAACGAAGGAGTCTGAACACGATCAAAAGTGAAGTGGGAGAGTCCGGTCGACTGGCCTGGGGTTGCAAGGTCCTGGCGGTAGAACCAGGTCGACTGCCAGCCCCTGGCCAATTCGGGGAGAGTCATGGAAGGGAAAGAGCTCCTCTACCTCTTCTGGATACCCAAACCCCCACACATCTGAATGACATGTGTTTTCTCATCACTCGCGTTTGCTTTCTTCATCGACTGAGAACGGATGATGAAGATATGCTTAAAAAGACCCCAGTGCGGAAAACACCCCAGAAAATTCTTGCACATGAACACGAATGCGGCGAGATATGTGATGGTATTGGGAGAAAAGTGGTGGAGTTGGGCGCCGAAGAAGTTTAAGAAACCATGGAAAAAGGTGTGCTGAGGAAGTGAGAAGCCTCGGTCGACATGGTTGGCGAGCAGAACAACTCACCCGGTCGCGGCTGTGGCTCCGTCTCCCCCTCCGACAACCTCACTGCACCCTTAGCGATCAGCCCGGACTCAACCAGCTCGTCCAGATCTTCCTGCCGAAGCGAAGACCGAATCCAGTCGCCATGGATCCAGCCCGGCGGCAACGCCGACCGCGACGACGACCCCCGCTGAGTCTTCTTTCCCTTCACCGCTCTTGTCGCCTTCTTCGCGTGTTCCAGCGCTGCCGTCTTTTCCTTCACCATTGCGGCGGAGCGGCGGTGTCGAGAGCGGAGGAGCTGGGCGCGGTGGGGAAGCGAGGAGAAAGGGAGAGATTGGGAGCGCAGAGTGCAACGCCTCGGCCTCGTCGCCGTTTAAAGGCCCACTTCCGAGTGGCTGACGCACGGGCCCGGGCAATCCTGTCAAATCCCCGCAGCAGTCGCGCCCCGAATACGTGGCAAAAAAGGTGGCATGGGGATCGAGGCATTCCTACTTATCCGTCCCGATTTCCGCAGCATGCTCCGCCCCGTGCGCTTCCCCGAAATTTTGAATCCCGCTGAATCCGGGGTATGTGATAACCAATCGCGCCGGAGATCTTGCAACGGAAGACAACACTCGACAACTGATGCTACTAATTCACTTGACAACTTCTGAATCGATCGAGGCGACTAAAACGAAGCTTAAGGTCCAACGCGAAACTCCCATTCAACGCAGGCACTCGTGAAGCACAAAGGTTGAAGCAAAACCCCCTTCAATCTTATTTCCACTCGGTCCTCAATCCATTCGGGGGCTAGTGATGAGGATATAGACCTAGGGTAGGGTCATAGGCCTGACCTACGTGCCCTACTCAAGGTCATTACCCTAGAAGCAAAGAAGCTCAAGAGATAACAGGGAGTACCCAAGGAAGACGTCGAGTGCAATTCACTCGACCAGTCATTTCACTCGGGTATCCCAACTTTCCAAAGGTCACTCGATCATACAAGAAATCACTCGACCTATGAAGACCAGGAGTCAAACGGAACTACAACGGTCGGACATTCACTCCGTGGTCTTCATGGACATTAATGAAACTTAAGGCTGACGTTATGAGTAACGCCCTTCCTTTATGTACATTGAACTCTTTGTAACGGAGGGGAGCTGGGGTCCTGGCGCACTCTATATAAGCCACCCCCCTCCTCTAGGACAAGGGTTCGCACCCCCTGTAACACACATGCATATACCGAAATCCAGTCGACCGCCTCCGGGCACCGAGACGTAGGGCTTTTAACTTCTCCGAGAGAGGCCTGAACTCGTAAACACTTGTGTACAACCTCACCGTAGCTAGGACCTTGCCTCCTCCTATGTACCACCTATTCTTACTATCAGTCTTAGTACCACGACAGCCTCCCCAGGCGATTTTTTCGCGCCGACGCCGAAAAAACGGGCCAGTCGTGCCCCCAGGATCCCGTTTTTCGTCGGCTTGGGCCGAAATCAGCGCCATCGTACCCAGGCCAAATCCGGCGCGCTGGGGGCGCCGGGGCGAGTGTTTTGGCGCAAAAAGGCAGCGGGCCCGCCGAGTCAGCGAGACGGCCGCTTCGTCATCCTCATCGTCTCGGTTCTCGCGGGAATCAATGCCAAGGCTGCCACCGTCGGTCAACCTTGCCATTGATTCCTCATCACGGGCGGCGTGTCACGGGGCGGCGCAGCGACGCCTCCCCTCACGCCACACATACACACGGGCGCGACTATATAAGCCGGTGGCCTCCCTCGCCTCTGGCCACACCAACCCTAGCCGCCGAGCTCTCCCTCTCCTGTGCACCACGACTGACGCTTCTTCCCTCCCTTTCCCTCACTCCGACACCCGATGGCCGCGCGTTTCCCCAGCGATGCGGCGGCGGCCAATGGCTTCGGCCGCCGCTCACTCCATGAGTGGGAGTTGTGGCTCCTGTCCGAGGCCAACATCCCGCCGCCGCCAGACATGCGCGCCGGGCCGACGGGGTGGAGGCTCAGCAATGGGGGAGTGCCCATTCCCCCGTTGCCCGACGTTGAGGCGCGCCCCGCCTACTTCGTCGCCGAGATCGACAGCGTGCACGCCTCCCTCACCGATGAGCAGCTCGCCCTTCCCCAGTACGCCGCCGACAATAACGCGGCGTGGACGGCGTACTTCGAGCGCCGCCAGGAGCGGAGGCTGGCGTCCACCAATGGCGCGCCGGTGGTGGGCGGCGTGAAGAACAGCGAGGTGCGCCGCGTGTGGTGGGGCGCCCCCGGACGCACGCTCGACGGTGTGCTGTCGTACCTTGAGGGCGGCAACGAACTGCCGCTGGCATACCCTCCCACGGCGGCCGGCGCACTCGCAGCGCCGGCATCGTCATAAACGAGGGCGGTCTGCGCGCCTCCTCGTCGGCTCCTCCGCGCTTCGTCAAGCCAAAGACGGAGCCGGGGCTTCCCGCCGTGAAGATGGAGCACGGCGACGTGGAACTCGACGACAAGGCGGCCTTGAATTGGGCGCACAAGGACTATCTCAAGATGAAGATGGAGCGCCAGTGCACCGTCCTGCAGCACTTCGAGCAGCTTCCGGGGCCGCGACGAAGGAGGCATCGTCATCCTCGATGACAGCAACGACGATGACGCGCCGCCACCACCGCCGGTCCGCCATGGCGACGCCGGCCAGGGGTCCAGCAGGGGCGTCCGTGTCAAGGAGGAGAAGGCCAGCGATGACGACGGCGGCGAGGATGGCGGCGACGAAGGCGACTACGCCGCGTTCAGCGACTTCTTCGCCCCTTAGTTGTAGTTTAGGCCTTTTTTAGATAAATTTGCTATGTAAACCGCGAACATGTATAATATATGCCAAATTTGCCGAATTTTAGCCGAGTTTAACTGAACTATGCCAAATGTTTTTTTTTAATTTAGACGGCGTCTGGGGGCGGCCCTGGGGTCAGCGCCTGGAAACCATCTCGCCCCCCGGCCTTTTTTTGCGCCGGCTCGCCCCTGGTGATGATTTTAGGCACCCCCTGGGGGGCAACGGCCGGAGATGCTCTCAGTTCTCTGGACGAGTTCACTGTAGGTGATCTCCTTGCAAGCGTCCCGTCTTTGTTTTTCTCCAAAAAATGTGCAGACGTAGGAATCAAACTCGCGCCCTCCCGGAGAGCCACCCTGCGCGGGGGTAGAGTGGTGTTTGCGAATATTCTCATGCTCAAACACCTTTTATTTATTCAAGTTAATTTATTTTTTAAAATTTATGTTTCTTTATTTTGGTAGAAAATCCAAAAATAACGAAATTTTCCACTGTCTGAAAGACCAAGAATGCCTACTTTTTTAGAGTTGATTTGTTTTCTAACTTGCCATGTGTAATTTTTATTATATGTAGCATGGCATTTTCCATGTTTTCTTAATACTCACACGACATCTCTTAATGAGAGCATGGCATTTTCATAGTTAGTAACATGGCATTTTTATTATTAACAAGAAGTAATTTTTATTATTAACAACATGCCATAATATTTATTACTAATAAAAATACCTTAGAAAATTGTTCTACGATCTCGGGTAAAAAAAATGCTATTTTTGTTGGTAGTAATATGGCATTTTTATTGTTAATAAAAATGGAAATTCTTTTATTAGGAGGATGGCAGTTTTTATTATAAACAAATGGCTGTTTAATTTTTGAGAGCTTGGCATTTTTATTATAAATAGGATGGCATTTTTTAAATTTTATTGCATGGCAGTTTTCTTTCTGGGCTTATTCAGATACAATATTTTATCCAGAGGATGGTAGTTTTATAGTAGCACGGCAATTTTCATAAAAAATTTAGAGCACGGCATTTTCATAAATTTGTGTGTATTGTTTTGTTCATGGCATTTCTTATATAGAGAATGACATTTTTATAAAGTAGCACGGCAAATTTCATATTTCTTCGGAGCATCTCATTTATATAAATTTTTGTGTTCATGGCATTTTTTATATAGAGGATGGTAGTTTTTATAAAGTAGCACGTCAATTTTCCTATTTTATTCAAAGCATTCATCTTTATAAATTTGTGTGTAATCTGTTATTCATGGCATTTAATATGAGGATGGCAGTTTTATAAAGTAGCACGACAAATTTTATACTTCTTTAGAGCATGGCATTTTTATAAATTTGTGTGTCATGGCATTTTTTTATATAGAGGACGGCAGTTTTATGAAAGTAGCACGGTAATTTTCATATTTTTTTGAAAGCACGGCATTTTCATAAATTTGTGTGTATTTTTTTTTGTTCCGGACATTTTTCATATAGAGGATGGTAGTTTTAAAGTTTAGCATGACAACAACAAAATTTCTATATCACTCAACTTTTTGTGTTTTGTTTTAAAGCCACGACAATTGAAAAACATTTAAATGGACCTTTTTAGGTCTCGGGGGTTCGCCTGCTCTGCCCTCTGACGAACGACCAGGATCGGTCGCCAGGAGCACAACTGCATAACCCCCGGCGAACAAAGCGGCGGATGGGAGATCTCCCCTAACAATCAATCGCTGGATACTAGGGTCCTATTTGTACAGATAGAAAACTACCAAAAGAGCTCTTATGCATCATGTGTGTAAATTATTATAGGCAGCAGATTTAATCCTAGTGACAGCCACTCATTGGCGCGTGGAAATTCGTCTTGAACAATGCATGAAACATGGATCAAGCTAGGGATGGCATCTGCAGGATTTGGGTACGGGTGGAGCCACCCCATAACCTTACTCGTCCCATTTAAGCTTATCCACAAAATTTTCCCATACCCGTCACCTGACAGGGTAAATGGGTACCCATGGGTAAAAGTATCCATGTTTCAATAACATCAATTTGAATGAAACATAATCATAAACAACAACATACAATCTTAATTTATAAACAACAACACATAATAATATTGATACATACTTATAAACAACAACACATTTTATACATTAACACTTTCTTGTAAACAACAACACATCAAAGCTTCAGAACAGTCATAAATAGTAGTACATACTCATACACTTTAAGTTTTCACAAAGTCACGACAAAGGGTAGAGGTAAATTTTCTGTACTTTTTAGAATTTATAAGGGTACATGGGTAGTATGGGTTATATGATCTCGTATCGTACCCAGGAGTGGAGTTACAGGGTGTCCAAGGTGGGCCGCGGACCACCCTAGAATTTTGGGATCAGCCTCCCTATACCTATGAATCCCTAACTGGGCCAGAGCAAAACTGGCCCAATAACGTTTATTTGTTGACCAAGGACGAACGCGACTTACCCAACCAGCCCCTCACATCGAGTAGAACCAGCCGCGGAGCCGCCCCGTCCCGACGCCCTCGCACAGCCGTGCCCTGGCGCCATAGCCGGTCGCCACTCCTCCCTCCTGTGGTCCTCCCTCTCCCTCCCGCAGTTCCATCACTCGGATCCAGTCGCGCCCATAGCGTCCCGCCCCCTGCCAACTGCCGCCTTGCGCCCTTGCGGGTTGCGGCTTTGCCCTTGGCCGCTGCAAGTGAACGGCTGCCATGGCACTGGTCAGTCGGCATCCTAGCCTTTCCAGGCTTCCAGCACAGCTAGTGGTCGCCCGATTTGACATGTCCATCTCAAAGCTCGCCCACTGCCCTTATTCCCCAATTGTAATTTTTGTTTCTTTTTTAATTTAGGGTTTCCACCAGTACACGAACTGATTAACGTTGCACATCATTTTGTGTTAAATTGTGTCTTTGTGATAGGTAGAAAAGAAATTATTATTGCATAATATTCAAGAATAAAGAGGACATGAGACATTGCTTCTCTTTTTCATAGACATGCTTTGAAGATAGGGAAGAAGGATCCGCCGGCTGTGGCAAAAGAAAAAACCGAAGAACTTCTCAAGGTATGTATTATGGTCCATGTAGTATGTACTATCTAGATTCTTTGTCCAAAACAACGATTTAGTTGAGAATTTTAGTGTGTTTATAAGACCATATTGATGTATTTCTATGTGATATTAGTAATTAGTTGAAACAATCACATCTCATATTGCTTCTCAAAAAAAGGGCGGACCATCCTGTTGTCAAATGCTAGCTCCGCCACTGTCACTAGCCACTCTACCCAATTGGTTTGAGATTTTCCTTTTTACATACCTTTGGGTAACTTTTTGTTCCATCTCTTTAACCTAATAGGGATTTTTACCCGCAGGGTACATGGGTAATGGGTACACATTGCCATCCCTAGACCACTGACCAGGCAAGATCAGGGCCGAGAAACTTGACTCTTTAGGGGGAAATACACTTTGGTTCCTGGTTGTATATGCACGTTATATGGGGATTTTCTTTTTAATATTTTAGTACAAAGTCAACTATTTTGACAAAATACTTGACTTACTTTTGCACTAGTATATAAATCTCGACGAAAAAAAACAAAAGTTGACCTCACAGCAGAAAAGACAAAATTTATTTGCTATTATAGGTCACTATTCACACTATTTTAGCCAAAAAATTGTCTTTTTTAAAAGAAGTCAAAGGGATACTTTTTTTCTGGATTTCATTTCTCATGAGTACAATAGAAGGTCAAGTTTATTTCAAAAATATTTTCAGGAATTTTGACTTTTTGTTGAATTACTAAAAAAATTTCCCATATAGGATGCATATGTCCCATAGACCAAAAATTCCCCTCCACTCTTTAGGTCACTATAAGGTCATCGCTAATCACGCAGTATCCGAGCTTTTTTATGCTTGTTTCGCCTAATTCAAGTTGCAAGAGACATGCACTCTGCAAGCGCAGGTTCGCACGTGATTCATTCCATGCGATTGTCAAAGGAAACCTATATGCAGTTAATGTATACCAGAGCAGCACTTTCTCAGCACATCATGCCTGCATGGAATGGTTCTTGACGTTTTCCACTCAATATTGAACAAGTCCGGCCGGCGAGGAGAGCAAGGCGGAGGCACTGATCCCTTGCAGCATTCAACGGTCAACCTCCCACGCACACCGGCACCGCGAGATCTCGAGGCCGATCAGACGGCCGACGCGCAATCAGTAAGCAACTTGATCCCTCGACGACAGGAGGAGACATGGCATCTAACGTCGCCGGTCAGCCGCTTGAGCTGACTGTACGCGCGCCCGCTCCGGTGGAAATTCGCGTCCATCTCAACGTGCGTCGCCCACGAAACGCGGCCGTGCCTATTGCATGCCTTCGTCGTCGTCGGTTCCGGGACGACCCTATAAATATGTCATCCGTAACCCAGCCAGAGCAAACAACACACGACACGAAACGATCATCATCTCTCTAGTGGCTAGTGCGAAAGGAAGATGGCGACTAAGCTCGCAGCGCTCGTCGTCTTGGCCGCGTTCCTCGCCGGGCCGGCGGCGTGCGAGGGCGCCAGCATTTGCTTCAACGGCTGGCTGAGGCTACCCACCTACAACCCGTGGCTCTGTTCTCGCGGCTCCAGGACGAGAAGCCTTCCGTGGCAGCGGGGGCGTTCTCCCTCGGGGTTAGGGCTCGGCCACGGCTACTACGACAACAGGTGGTCGAGGTCGTACTGCCCCAGAGCGGAAGGGATTGTGAGGGGTGCCGTGAGGGACGCCGTGGCCGCGTACCCTGGCATTGGTGCGGGGCTCATCCGTCTCTTCTTCCACGACTGCTTCGTTCGGGTACCAGCACAGCTCGTCGATTATTCTAGCTTATTAGCTAACTGCATTGCCGTTCAAGAAGATCAACATGTTCTTTACGAGGTCTTTATGTCATAATGTTATATTCAGGGGTGCGATGCTTCCGTCCTTCTCACGACGACCAACTCCAATAACAGCGACACGGAGAGGGAAGGCCTTCCGAACAAGAACAGCCTGCGAGGGTTCGAGGTGATCGACGCGGCCAAGGCGGCGATCGAGGCCGCCTGCCCCGGCAAGGTCTCGTGCGCCGACATTGTCGCCTTCGCCGCCCGCGACGCGTCCTACTTCCTCAGCAACCGCAGGATCAACATCCGGATGCCGGGTGGCCGCTACGACGGGCGCGAGTCCTTCGCCAACGAGACCGACCAGCTGCCCGGGCCCTTCTCCAATGTCACGGAGCTCCAGGCGAGTTTCGCGGCCAAGGGGCTCACCTCAGACGAGATGGTCACGCTCTCTGGCGCGCACACAATCGGCCGTGCCCGCTGCATGTTCTTCTCCAGCCGCTTCTCTGAAATGGACCCGGCATTTGCCGCCAAGCTCAGGACCCAGTGCAACGGCAACGACGACACCAATGTGAACCAAGACGATGTGACCCCCTATGTCCTGGATAAGCAGTACTACGAGAACGTGATCGACAGGAAAGTGTTGTTCACCTCGGACGCCGTGCTCAACTTGACGGAAACGATGACGCAGGTGAGAGAAAACGCAAACAGGGCAGGAGCGTGGGAGAGGAAGTTTGAAAGAGCCATGGAGAATATGGGAAAAATCGGGATCAAGAACAGAGCCGACCAAGGCGCAGAGATCAGGAAAGTATGCTCAAGAGTCAACAACTAAAGTTGGCGAGTAGTAACGCGGGGTGGCTGGCCGGCTCCATGGCGGGATCGCCTGATGGACGAGATGTAACTTCGTCTAGCTACTGTCATTGTTGGTTTTCTCACACTAAAACTCGGTGTGTGTGTGTGTGTGTTTTGCGATTCAACCTTGCTGCCTTTTATTATCTAAGTGGCCTCAGCTACGACAATTTCACAAATATAATCCGGTGGAATATCGAACCAAGTCTTCCATGACTTATTCAGACAGCCATTTCTAGCTAGTTTATCTGCCGCAGAATTTGCGGTTCGATTAGCTCAAACCACAGTAAGTTCATCATGTGAGGAGAGAAGCTCTTTGATCTCTTCGATGAGGGCACTACTAGGGAAAAGTCTATACACAAAATCTTAGCAGCAGCGCGGCTCAAAAAGGAGCGCTGCTGCTAATTAGTAGTAGCGAGTGTGCTGGAAACTCGTTGCTGACAAGTTTTTAGCAGTAGCGCGCTCTGTGTAAACCGCGCTGCTACAAATATCTACCGGCGGTGTTCACCGAGCTCCATTTAGCAGTAGCGCCGTGGCCTGAACCGCGCTACTGCTACGAATGTAGGAGTAGCGCGCTTTTACTGGGATCGCTGCTGCTACATTTCAAATTGGTAAATTTTTTTGTCACTGTTAGCAGTAGCGCCGTTGCCCAAAGTGCGTGATGCTCATTATTTAGCAGCAGCGCGTTTCTCTTTTCCCGCGCTACTGCAAACCCGCACCAACCCATCACCTTTCCCCACCCGTGCCTCCCCTCCCCCTCCTCTCTTCCCTTCCCCCTACCTCCCCCACATGCTCCCACTCTCACTCTTCTTCTTCCTCAATACTTCTCCCCCATTACTCTTTCTCTTCTATCCACCTTTCTCTCTCTTCATTACTCCTACCTAACTACACCACCTCCATTAATGCATCTCCTTTCTCTTTTTCCTTTCCCCTCCATAGTTGAAGTTGTATCCTCCCAAATTAGCTAGCTAGGTAGATGTAGCACTTAGTTAAGTGACCTATTTGCCCCCTAACTAGATCTATCTTTGTCAAGAAGAGCTTTGTGCACTTTTGATCTCCCTACAACATCATCTCCACCGTGTGCTCGATCTCGATCGAGATAGAGGTGATGAAAATTTCATGCTTTTGCAAAATGAAATATGTTTATGTGTGTGTGATATGTTTGTGGAAATTGTGTGTGTGGCACGGCCAAATTGTGCTTTTGAGTTGCCTATGTTTTGCCGAAATGTCGATTTATTTCCGTTTCGGCGAATTCCGGGCAAACTCTAGATCCATATATGTCCTATTTTTAGGGAAGGTCATGCCAATTTTTGTATGACTTTGATGCATGCATGCATTTTTATAATCAATTTGTTTATTATTACCGTGCAGAGTTGACGATGGTCAGTGGAACGATGGTGGACAGGTGGTTGCGGTCGGCGGTGCAGGACATGAAAGAAAATAACCGGACAGAGGTTTTATGTCCGTGTCGAAAATGCAAAGGAATAGTTTGGCTCGACCCCCATGACGATGGTCGTGTCGAAGCGCACCTGCTCATGACTGGTTTCATGGATGGCTATACGCGGTGGATAATTGAAGATGAGGATGACGATGTTGAGGATGCCGACGGGGCAGGCAATGATGACACGGGGCAAGACGAAGAGATGATCGATAATGGCGGTGGGGAAGAGGCCGGACATGGCGGCGGAGAAGGGGCCGGACATGGCGGAGGAGAAGGGGCCGGACATGGCGGCGGAGAGAACGACATGGACTCCATGCAGCAGAGTTCGTCGGTACTAAGTTCAATCGTGCGGGACCCTCATGTTCAAGCATTGCTTCGCAAGGAGACGAGTACTGAGAGAGCTGCTTCTAGAGAGGAGGCTAAGCTGGAGCAACTGGTGGTAGACTCGAACACTCCATTGTATGATGGTTGCAATCCTGAGGTGACCCGCTTGAGTTTCACGCTCCAACTCCTGAAGACGAAGGCTAAAAACAAATGGACCGACACTAGCCTCGATGAGCATCTCAAGTACCTAAAGGATGTTCTTCCCGCGGGTAATCTATGTCCTACTAGTGTTGATGAGGCCAAGAAGATCGTGTGCCCTCTTGATCTGCCACACGTTAGATACCATGCATGCATCAACGATTGCATAATTTATCGGAAGGAGCACGCGGAAAAAACAAGCTGTCCGGTGTGCAATGCTTCTCGATACAAGAAGGCCGGGAAGAAATGTCCCCAGAAAGTTGTATGGTACTTACCGATCACTCCCCGTCTCCAGAGGTATTTTGTAGATCCCAAGGAAGCAAAGCTAATGCGCTGGCACGCGGAGAGGAAGAAGCCCGACGATGGAGATGATCCGAAGCTGAGACACGTGAAGGATGGAAGCCAGTGGAGAGCGTTGAACAGCTTCTATCGGTATTTTGAATGTGATGCAAGGAACATCGTGCTCGGCGCGTGTACCGATGGCATGAATCCGTTTGGCAACCAGAACACCAACCATAGCACATGGCCCGTGTTTGTATGGATGTACAACCTCCCCCCTGGTTGTGCATGAAATCGAAGTACATTCACATGAGCATGCTTATTCAAGGGCCGAAACAACCAGGAAATAATATTAATTTGTATCTGGGGCTACTTCAAGAGGAGTTAGACACGTTATGGAAAACACCGGCCAAGACATGGGACGCCAGCAAAGGTGAGTATTTCAACATGAGAGCCGCGCTGATCACGACAGTGCAGGACTATCTCGGTTACGGATATGTGGCAGGCCAGGTGTGCCATGGATATTGCGGATGCACGCGGTGCATGGATGATACGACGTCTCAGCAGCTAACGTCAAGGAAAGATGGCGGGTCTGGGAAAATCGTGTACATGGGGCATCGAAGATGGCTTGAACAGGACGACCCGTGGAGAAACCGTGGAGATCTATTCAATGGTCACGCTGAGCATCGAGGACCTCCACGTAAGCGGAGCGGTGCCGAAATCGATGAGCTGTTGAAAAACTGGAAGGAGTGCCCCGCGCCGGGAAAGACGATGAGAAAGGCGCCGGAGCCGCTGCTGAAGGTATGGAAGACGAGGTCTGTGTTCTGGGACTTGGAGTACTGGCACAAACTCGATACACCTCATTGCCTTGATCAAATGCATATCTGTAAGAATGTCCTTGAGAGCTTGCTCGCAACACTGATGAACATGCCGGATAAGACCAAGGATGGGCCGAAGGCAAGAAAAGACTTGCAAGATTTGAAAATTAGGGAAGATCTGCACATGCCGCCCCGTAAAATGTCAGACGAGACAGAGACGGAGACAGAGGCACGGGAGAAGAAGGGCAAGAAAATAAAGAAAGAGGATTATTGCCCCCCTTCTTGCTTCACCTTAAGTCAGGCTGAGATCAATGCCTTCTTTAAGTGCCTTACCGGAGTCAAAGTTAGTTCCGGTTACTGTGGCAAGATAAGCAGATATCTAGACACGGACAAGAAAAGGTTCAGCGGGATGAAGTCTCATGACTGTCATGTGATGATGACGCAGATACTACCTGTTGCCCTTAGAGGGATAATGGACAAGCACGTCCGTGACACGCTTATTGGTCTCTGCAACTTTTTCGACGTCATCTCTCGAAAGTCGATCAGTGTGAAGCAGCTCCAAAGGCTACAGGAAGAGATCGTTGTGATACTGAATGAGCTTGAGATGTACTTCCCGCCCGCGTTCTTTGACGTGATGGTGCATCTGTGTGTCCATATTGTGGATGACATAATAGACCTGGGGCCGTCATTCCTGCACAACATGATGCCATTTGAGAGGATGAATGGGATCATCAAAGGATTCGTTCGTAACATGTCCCGTCCGGATGGAAGCATCGTCCAGGGCTATTTGGCACAAGAGTGCATCTCTTTCTGTGAGAATTTTCTATATGGCGCAGACCAGCCGCCTGGTGTTAGTGTTGGTTTGCCCGTTAACAAGCACGATGGGAGGCTCGAAGGAGATGGTCACTGCAACGGTCGCAGGGAACTGCACGTGGCATACTCAGATCGATGCAGCGACTTTGACAGAGCAAACTTGGTAGTGCTACAACACCTAGACGAGGTAGATCCTTTCGTGGCACTGCACAAAGAAATTATCGCAAAGAAGTATCGTGACCGGGGGGTATGCAGGACGGACGCCGAAGTTACTAGAGAGCACAACTCCACTTTCCTGCATTGGTTCAAAGAGCATATTATTGCTAATCCTCCGGAGGAGGGCTCTAAGGACGGATTGCTCATATACGCCTTAGCACATGGCCCCTCGCCCAACCTCGTAACCTATCAGGCATATGATATCAATGGATACACGTTCTACACGGAGGCCAAAGATATGGACAGTGATGATCAGAACTCAGGGGTGACGATGGAATGCATGACCGGCAGCGACAACGGTGCAACTGAACGATTTTATGGAAGGGTCGAGGAGATCTGGGAGCTTGACTACTCTGGACTGCACAACACGACGATGTTCCGTGTCAGATGGGCTAAGAATGTCGAAAGAGAAAGCCGGATTTTCACTACCATGACTATACCCGACGCCAAGAGCGCTACCGTGAACGCTATCGCAAAAAATGAGCCATGGGTACATGCTAAGCACGTGACACAATGCTTCTTCATAACTTACCCGCGCAATCCCAGCCGTGTTGTCCTGAGGAGAGGCAAAAGGAACATCATTGGAATGGATGGAGTCGCCAACGAGGAAGACTATGATCAGTATGGCAACCCAATGAGGGAAGATGACGATGATGATGAAGTATACGTCAAAAGAAGAATCAATACTACATTACCTAAGAAAAATCATACTCCATGGAAAAGGCAAAGTCACAATGAGGGGCTCAATTATTCTTCGACGAACAAGAAGGGAAAGAAGCTGACTCAAAAACGAAAACGTCAGCACTGAGGAAACTTATGTTATCCGTCAAATGATGTAATATATATATATATATGTTCCTATTTTGTATACACACTTAGCCATTATTATGCATGGGTTCAATGATGTGTAATATATATGTTCCTATTTTGCATACATATTTAACCATCAAATGATGCAATATATATCGCCCTCCCTTCGTTCACTGCCCTCAGGAAATAAAAGTGGGATAAAATAAAGGAAAAGAAAAAGGAAAACTAGAAGTAGCGAAGGTAGTAGCAGCGCGTTTTGCCTAAACCGCTACAGATACTGAAGTTGGTAGAAGCGAATTTCATATAAAGCGCTACAGCTACAGAAGGTACTAGCAGCGCATTTTGTCCAAATGCGCTACTGCTACGTCCACTTAACCCCAAATTCTCACCCGCCCTGTTTCATCCCGCCTCCCCCCCCCCCAAAAAAAATCCCCACTCTCCCCCGTCGCACCGCCGCGCCCGACCCGGCCCCGGCGCTCGCCTCCGACTCCGGCGCCGGCGCTAGCCCCCGACCCTGGCGCTTGCCCCCGACTCGGCCCTCGCCCCCGACCCCGACCCCGGCGCTCGCCCCCGACCCGGCCCTCGCCCCCGACCCCGGCGCCGGCGCTCGCCCCCGACCCCGGCGCGCTCGCCCCCGACCCGTCGGCCCTCGCCTCCCTCCTCTCCCCTCCCGGCCGTCGTCGGGCCTGCCTCCTCGCCCCTGCACCCTCTGTAAACCCCCCTCTCTCTCTGCTAGGGTTCTTCGGTTAATTTACTTAGGTTTTAGTTAGGGCAGTATGTTAATTAGGTTATCTATTTAGTTATGAATTTAGCTAGGTTTCAAAATTTGAACTGGACATGTGATATGTGCAAATTTGAACTGGACATGTGATATGTGCATATGTCATGTTTTGGACATGTCATGTTTGGAAAATGATCCGAGTGGCCTATGTTACGCCGGAATGTTGATTCATTTCCGTTCCGGTGAATTTCAGGCGCTCGATATGTCCATTTTTTTAGCAAAGATCATGCCGAAATTTCCCGTGAATAAAGGCATGATTTTGTGCTACATAGTTGGCACATCGAGTGCTGGCACATAGATTTCTTTTTATGTCATTTCTCATTTATTCATACTTTTAGAAATAAATGAGGACACTTAATCATAGGAAACATGTCGAACAACGAAGAAACTGGGCCTTCTGACCAAGATGCAGACGAGATGGATTATGAGGGTGAACAAGAGTACCTCGACTATTTGACTGCTAAGCAAGGTTTGCAGGTCGGCCTCGATGATGGTACTGACGCCGACATTGACACCGACAGCGCCTGCACCGATGGCGGCACCGAGACCGGTGGGGAAGGTACCAGCGGGGAAGGTACCAGCCCCGATGCCACTACCGAAAAGAGGAAGCATAAGAAGCAGAGGATACGAAAACCTAACAAACTAGGGATTGGACGACTTGTGATCACAAAGATGGCACCTGGCAAGTTTGAGCCGTTAGAGCCAGAAGAACCTCGCAAGTGCTATGGGAACCAAGTAGGATGCATCCTACGGGAATGCGCGAGCATCAACGATGATGACTTAAGGAGTAAAGATTTGACGCAGTTGCTCCTAACAAAGTTGCACAAGAGATTCAAGTTCCCCGACCGGGATGATAACATAGAACAACCGTGGGATGATCCGAAGATGAAAAAGATTAACAATCACGCCATGGGCATGTTCAGCAATGATTTGGCCTCCTGGAAAATGAGGGTGAAACGAGCTATTGAGGCTGATGAACCCCTGTCCAAGATTCTGGAGGAAAATCCGACACTTATGGAAGAGGAGTTCGAAAAGTTCAAGGACACTTGCACTAGCGAGGCAGCCAAGGCTAAGGCTGCGAAATTCAAGAGTCTTCAGCAAAGGAACACGGGGAAGCATAGCCTCGGAAGCCGTGGCTACCTCGGTAAAAGGCCCATATGGGATAAGGAGGACGCGGAACATGAAGCCGCGGGTCTCCCAGACCCCTTCGCAAAGTTCACCAACCCCTTGGAGCATGACTTCATCAGGGCCCGCTACAAGTGGGACAAGGAGAAAAAGGTTTTTTACATGGACAAGATGACGAGGAAATTGATTAGACTACTGGAGAAGCAACACCAGCTTGCAACCGAAAGCCCTACTTCTCCGATGAGGCCTAAGTGGGACACCCCTCTCAACCGGGCCTTGAACGAACTTAAGGGACTCCCTTTGGATCAGCGGCCACAATATGGTCGTGTGCACGGCGCTGGAGACGGCGCCACGTGGAAGGTGTTTTACAACAAGGGCCCGGAGGCCAAGAAGCTGAAAGCGAAGTTTAGTCAGGTGGACATCGACGCGAAGGTGAAGCTTTTGGTCGAGAAAAAAGCCGCTGAGGACGCGATAAAAGCAGCTGAGGATAAATATGAGTTGCTACAGTAGGCAGTCAATGCAGCTATAACTGCCTACAGAAATGATTTCGCTACTAACTTGGTTCCAGTTATCACCAACTGGGCGAAGGAAAATCCAGACAAGACGGTACATGATTTCCCGATGCCCAGTTTCGTCGGGAGCAACTCCATGAACAACAACACCATCGCACCATCACTTGCTCATGCAACCGGGCCTCCTCTCGCGGCCGCTCCCACTCATAGCAGCCCGTCCTCAGTCTCAGGCGCGCTAGGTGGGCCTTCGTCTTTGGCTGAGCTCGATGCCGTCACGGTAATTACATGTCGCACCAACATATATATATATATATATATATATATATATATATATATATATATATTAGCAGAATAACTATTCTGCACACCACTTCCGCACTGCACGCTGAACGCAAGTGCACTGCATCTTCTTGACGACGAGCACTACAATATAGACTAGTGAACTTCTTGTCGGAAAAAACTGCACGCGTTATTTTTTCGGTACTGTTTTCGCTCTAATTTTTTAACCGTTTATCGGAATGAGGCGTATAATATACCATTGAAAAGCTATGGATTAGGCGCAACTTAGACATGTTGAACACTTTTCGAGATTCCACACGGTTTAAGAGCAGTTTTGAAAATGGTGCGGCGGATGACGAGTGGCAGCTAGCGTTTTTCGCGTTTTTTTTCTAAACTCCTTGTCGGAATGAAGCAAATGATACACCGTTGGATATATATCATCGAGGCGCATCTTTTTCATATATAAATCTTTCTCTAATTCGTTACGGTTTAAGAGCAGTTTCAAATTTACTAAATCGCGGAATTCTGTTTTTTAAGTTTTTTAAAATTTTCGGTACTGTTTTCGCTCCAGTTTTTGAACCGTTTGTCGAAACGAGGCGTGTGATACGCCATTGGAAAGCTACGAACGAGGCGCAACTTTCATATGTTGCAATGTTTTTTAGATTACTTACGGTTTTAAATTAATTTTAAAAATCGTGCGGCGGATGACGAGTGGCAGCGGCCGTTTTTCGTGAAATTTTTACAAACCGATTGTCGAAGTGATTCAAATGATATGCCGTTGGAAAGGTATCGATGAGGCGCAACTTTTTCATGTAGATCACTCTCTCTAATTTCTTACGGTTTAAGAGCAGTTTTAAAATTAGCGAAATGCGGACACTTTGTTTTTCGCAACACTAAAATTGACGAAGTGAACTCCATCTGACGGAAAAGAGCACTGCTTCAGATGTAAAGGCGCACTGCATCCGACGGGCAAGCGAAATGCGTGGTTTCTTTTGTCTTGATTTTTGTTATTCTTTTTTTAGTCGGACACCACATGAGCTGCATCCGACGGCCAAGCGCACCGCAGTTTCTAATCAGGTTGACTGATTCCTCACTGCATCAGACAGTCAAGTGAACTTCATGATTTCTTTTGTCGAACGTAAATTTTTTTAGACAAGTTTTTGTTGTCTTTTCTTTTCAGTTTTTTTAAACGAGAGTGGACCGCAGCGAGGAGACAAGTGAACCGCGACATATATCATTAATATCTTTGTTGTTGCGCTAAATTTTTAGCACTTCCATTTTTGGGCGCAAGTGAACCACATCACTCTAAAAAAGTGAACCCAATCCGAGAACCAAACGCACTGCAAGTGTTGATGTAGTTGACTGAACTTTGAGACACACAAAACAAATTGCACTTCAAACAGAGGGGTAATGAGCTGCTACACAAATGGATTGAACTAAAATTTTCAATCGTCCCACAGACAAAACAAATTAAATTAGAAAAAGAACTGCACGAAATAGGTAGCCGAGCTGCACGCGCGCGCAAACTGAGCTTCATGCCGCTCGGGGCCGAACGAAGTGCACGTCCACAAAGAACGTACTGCTCCCAAAACGAACATATATGTGGTAGGCACTAGGCAACGGAGAACTATGTGTTATTACACAAGAGCACCATCGACGACCCACGAGCACTGCATAGATGAGAAAAGTAAACAGTCGTGAAGAGAAAAGGGAGATGCACTCGCGAGAACAATGAACTAGACACAAAAACACCAGCGCCACACGCTCTGAACCACATACGAGGGCAACCGAACCATTCAGAGATCCCTGGCGAACTGCAACAGTGGCTTAACACCTTTTCCTGCTCAAACCAGTACGGCGTTGCCTCAGGAGGGGTAAAAGCAACAAGTGAACTACAAGATGTCGTGATAAAAACTGGGGGAGAACCTATGAGCTGCACACCCACACGCCGGTGAGCTGCAAGCTCTGTAGGAAGGAAGGGGTGGTGGTGCTGCATGTTGGAGGTCGTTGTGTCCCGAGAGGAGCACGGTCTCGTGTGGGAGAGGAATGAAGCCCGCCCCGCTCATCGCTACATGGGCCACGTCAAGCGGTCCTCTGTCCGGGGTCCTCCACTCAGAGCAAGGAGAAAGCCCGGCTGGATCCGAGCACGCGACGAAGGGTCGCAGCGGTGCCGCCCAGTGGATCTGAGATGCGGTGCTCCCCCTTCATGACTACATCCCCTGCCAATGTAGAAGGAGGAGGTCAACGGTGGAACGCCGGGCCTTACGAACTTTGAGTCGGGCTGAGAAGAGTAGGCCAGCGACCTCATGGAGCACAGACGAGAGGAGGCCGACGGGGATGTCCGCCACCCAGATCTGGGGGGGATTCATGGCGACGCGGTGATCTTGAAATCTGGGTACTCCAGGGGAGAACGACGGCCGAGGGATGCAGTGCTGCTAGATCCGGCGGCAATCAAATCCAGCGATGGTGGTGGGGATTGCCGTGGCTAGGGAGGCCGGCTTGCGATGCGAAGAAGGGCGGGGCGGGACGACACGCGACAGCGCCAGTGGAAGGTGGGTGGAGGGTGAGGCAGCACGGCGGCGACTCGGAGTGGTGCTCCGACGGCGGCCGCGGTAGAAGGTTGACAAGGGTTGGGCAGCACGGTGGCGGATGGGTCCGACCTCCCGCCCGTCTGCCGGAGCTGGGAGAGAGGGAAGTGGGGCGAGTCGCCGAAGGTGTGGCCAGAGCGGGTGGGCGCGGCGCCACCGCGAGGGGGGGGGGGCGGAGGTAGTTTGGTCGTGGGGTGGAGTGGGGGTGGTAGCGGGCGGTGGGCACGAGGGATAGGATTTGGGATAGGATTTCTTAGAGGGGTGGGGCGGGTCGGTTGGTCGACTTGGGATAGGCTCTCTGCGGGGGGTGTTATCAGAATAAGCATTTGAGGTGCAGAATAAGGTCGTAAGGGTGTTATCATAATAGACCCACCCTATATATATATATATATATATAATATTCCATTTTTGTTGCCTTTCGGTTGTTTTACGCCACAGACATATGTGTTTGCAAGCGAAAGAAACCCCGTGCACCATACTCTACTTGATCAAAGGCCAGAAGGTGGACGTGGGAAAGGGGATGATAATGGACCCCTCTCAACGCACGTTCCACAACCAGCCGATCCCCGCTGGGCACTTCAGGGTTAGCTTGACCAGTGTGAAATCGGGGCACGAGGATTTGCCTCCTCCAGTACAGCATGTGGGAGCGGACGACGAGAGCCCGCTGCGGATTGGAAGCTGCAATAATTGGGCGCTGCTATGGCCGAAGAATCTTATTCGTTTGGAGCCGGACGAGAGCACACCAATAACTACCACACATCAACAAGCATGTGCGAAGACCACCACCCCGCCTATGCAATTACCAGCTCCTGTAGTGCCGGGTGAGAGCGGCGGACGACATGATGAAGGGGGTGCAATAGTACTGGTTGATGTAATTTCTCCTGTAGAAGAGAGAATGGATGATGAGACGAAGGTCGACCCTATGGATTACCTCAATACAAACGCGTATGACTGTGCATAGATATGATGAGTCAACCATATGACGAATCGGGCTATCAGCTTGCTAATGAGGATATGGATGATATGCCCGGGCAGGGTCGTACCATGGATTGCAAAACGTCTCTCTTCATGAAATCCTCACAGGACACGCCTGAAGATGCCGCCTCAACACAGGCTCAACTAGCCGGGCGCGAGGGTCGTACAGTACTTAGCCCGGGAACACTGGGGCAGGGGTTAAGGAAGGGTCTGGAAGGTGTGCCCAAGAAAAAGGAGAGGAAGAGATCGGGGAAGGTAACTGTCTCCAAACGAGCCAGAGCACATAGCAGCCAGACGATGCATTCTGAAGAGCGTGTACCCGTGAAAAGTGCGGTCATGTTCCATCTCACGGGCGAGCCGATGCTACTGCCGAAACCGCTGGAGGCACTATCAAGGGATCTCAGGAGACTGCACGACCATGTGCTGTCGACTGAGAAAAGCCTACTAGCCTCAAAGGATCCAGGATATCCGACATACGCGGCTCGTGTGCCTGAGGGGAAGTGCTACATCGACACACGGCCCACGGAGGTGTTCTTCCTGCGGTTTGACCATATCTTTGAGATGTTTCTAACAAGGCGGCTAGATTTTACTATCGTCCGCCTTTTTGCGCTACATATGAGCTCCGTCATGAAGAGTGAAGAAGTCTCGCAAATCTGTGTGGCGGATCCGTACTACATGCACGAGTATTTCTTGAGTCTCGGCGACTTTGAGCGTGAAACTGCTAGGGAGTACCTCCAAAACTTCATGGTACAGAATAAGGACCGGGAAATTGTCCTCATGCCTTATCATCCAAAGTAAGTCAGTTTCGGACAACCCTTTCATACATTTCAATCATTCCTTCTCTCTCATATGGGGAATAATTTGAGGTGTCTTTTCCCCGCAGCAACGGGCGCGCCGTCCTTATCGTTCTTTACCCGCAAGTCTCCCACGCCGTGTATTTTGACCCTTCCAGAGACTACGAGAAAAAAGACTACACCCACATAATGAATATTCTAGATGATGGTCTCCAAGGCTTCAGCTTTAGAGGTGGCCACGTGCAGATCAAGAAACAAAGGAACAAGAAGATGGGTTTCGCGCATAAAACTAACTTCTCCTGCATCCATGTCCCAAAACCAAGCAAGAAAGATGGATTCTACATCCTCCATCTCATGATTGAGTTCAACACGGATCACCAAAAGCTTCGCATTAACAACAGAAATGATGATCGTATCCATAAGTGGCTAGAATCTCATGGAGAAGTGGATTATAAACTTAGAGATGACTTCTTTCGCATCCAAAGAGACATTGCGACGATCATCATGAAAGAAGTCGTCGATGAGAAGGGGATGTTCCACCACAGCCCTATATCGCGAGCTGACGTCCAAACTCGCATAGGCATGCAACGTCTAGACCTCACGCCGTTCAAGAAGCTAGGGTTCGTCCTCGATGATATGGAAGGATGGAACTTCTAGTGATTTATGATGCCGATGATGATGATATGTGTCGGTTGAACTTGTATACTTCTTGTAGCGATGAAACTTTGTGATGTCCACGGTCCATGCCGAACTTGCGTAATGCTACTTTGTTAGTTTGCGTAGGATGACCTGCGTACCTCTAGTTAATTAATTTGCGTACTCTATGTTGCATCTAGTTGCTAACCCTTTCTTTTTCGGTGTTGCTCTAGTATATTTTGTTGCATATATATGATTATACATCCTCTTCATGAACATGCATCTCTAACAGGTACCTAGTTTCTTGATGGCGAGATGGAATTGCTATGTCGTGTACAAAGGGAAGGTTCCGGGGGTGTACAACGAGTGGCATGAGTGTCAGGCGCAAGTGAATGGGTTCATGGGCGCCAGCCATAAAGGCTTCAAAAGCAGACAAGAAGGAGAAGCTAGTTACTTGAGGTTCACACTAGCGCGAGAGAGGACTCGTAACCGCCACCTCATGTACTGCATAGTTCCGCTCTCACTCATAGTGATAGCACTTCTTGCGTATACCTTTGTTTAGATGGATGACGTTGTTGTAGTTGCAAGTATTCGAGACTTGCATGTATCGCTATTTTCGAGATGATGACAAGATATCACTTTGTATTGGATGATGATTATGATGAGACTATTTGTATGTACATGCTATGATTACATTTGTGGTATCGCAGACATTTGTATGTGTATCATGATGACATTTCTATGTGCTAAAGATTCTTCTATAAAGCCTGTTCAAATACAAAACAAATATGCCAAAAAAATAACAAAAAAACCTACTTAAATTAGTAGTAGCGAGTGTACAAAAGTTAGCAGCAGCGCCGCGATAGCAGTAGCGCGTCAAGGTAAAATGCGCTAGAGCTACTAGCAGTAGCGAGCTTCCGCAAACAGCGCTGCTGCTACACTTGTGTAGTAGTAGCGCCGGTGAGCACGTGCTACTGCTATATGTTAGCTGTAGCGCCTATCCCCATGCTACTGATACATCTAAAACCCGCGCTGCTGCTAGCCTTTTCCCTAGTAGTGGGGGGCCATACCGGGATCTAGCCAGTTCCAAAATTGACAAAGCCTGCATGACACCCTAGTTGTCTGTCTCGACCACAATCTTCCGGGCACCCACCACGATGGCCAGCTGGATCCCTCTCCTGCACGCCAACAGCTCTGCATGTTCCGGGTCAACAACCTTAGGAAAAAAACGACAAGAGCCTCCCACAAACATGCTATGATGGTCACGCACGACCGCTCCACCGCTTCCCGAACCGTCCAGCTTTAACGTTGCTCCATCAACGCTTACCTTTAGCCATCCTTGTTATGAAATTTAGGGTTTTGCGGTCTACCCCCTAATTCCTCTGCGCTTATCCGTGGTGCCGCTCACAATTCGCATATCTGAGGCTAGGGGGTAGGGACCTTCTTATACTGTCTTTCAAAGAGTCCATCTCTTATACAGATAAGATTCCTAGTCTTTTCAACTAGTTTTCTGGGATAGACTCCAGACCAAATTACCAACCACGATCAAATTTGTCTGCTAACGGATTCTACCCGTTGTGTCCCTGGAGCATGCGCTTGTGAGCAACACGCCATAATAGAGTGTAAATTCCTCTAATTATGTAGATCAACATTAGGGCTGTAATCTAACTATATGATCTAGCTCCTTCCGATTATCACTGTACCCGGGTAGTCTTTCCAATATATAAAGCATATTGTATTCCACTGATAATCGACCAGCTTCCTTAAGCATATAACTTAAGTACGTTCCAACAAGTGATAATTCCATCATAATCATGTAAAGTAATTCCATGCATAAATACATGTATAATTCCATAATGAGGTATTCCGAATATTAGTAATTCCTAGTAATTGAATATAGTTGCAGGACACATAATTCCAACATCTCCCACTTGTCCAAAACGATCATTCAGATATCCGTAAGCCCATAGTATTAACAAGCTTACCAAATACCTCCTGAGTAAGAAGCTTAGTCAAGGGACTAGCAACCATATTAATACTAGGTAGAAAATCCAAAGAAATATACCTTCCCTCAATATGTTTGCTTGTTGTGACACTTAAGATCTCTAAAGACCTTCAGTTTCCGCCTAATAATAATTACAGCATAGCTTTCCTCGGCGCCTCGAGTATTATTTCCTCGAGTGTAATTCAGGCACCTTGAGTATTTTGTTTCCTCAAGTGAAATTCCGCATCAATTATTTACAGTCACATATATCAATAATTTGAATAATTCCACATTGAGTCAAAATATTTGATAACCATGTTGAATAAATTTTCAAAACCACATAAAAATCAAATCCAATCCGTAAATGAAGTTCCATAATTAACCATGTTTTGAACGAAATTCCTGACTTCGGTCAGTGAACCTGCACCATATTAGTACCACAAAAAAAATTGAATATGCATACTTGGACTTATTTCTCATCTTGTAGATAGAATAATAGCTTCCTCAATGTGTTTACCTTTAATATAAATTTCAGAATAAGTGACAAGTTGTGATGCACATTCCACAATCTTAAATGATGTGCGAGATTCCCTCAGCTGCTCGTCTTTCCTTCCACTGCCTGAATGCAGCATAAATTCCGGTAGCTAAGGTATGATAATATAATGAAGATACATACGAATCACGGTACCATTTATTATTCCATTTTTCCTTAGGTGTTCAAATATAATTCCTCACCGAGTATGATTCCCTTTTATCAAAGGTATTTTAACAGATTTGCAATTTCCATAGAGAAACACTTCAAAATATTTTCTACGTATTTCAACTCTTAAAGCAATGTTTCAAATGTTCCTTTCATATGAAAGTTAAAAGGTGACCAAGCTTTCACTTCCATCAATGTGACTTATCATTGCAAACAACAAAACAATGTTAACAAATACAATAATAATGCAAAATACTTTCCACTTACGTGTGTAGATGACCGCCTTGCTTCATTTAGAAAACCATATGACCTGCTATTCCATTGATGTGAAGCTTGTTATAAGACCATACATTAATATACTCAATTAGTAAACCATGTCTTTAGTTCCTTTTTCCCAAAATTCCAGGAGAGTGAGTTTCCACAAAGTATATTTCCCTCTGTATGAATAATTGAATAACAAGAGTGACTTTCTAATATTCCAGTGAGCCAAATATCCTTACAAAAAAACACTTCTAGACAATAGTCTTGCGGTTATTTGGTATGATATTAAGTTCCCAAACTATAATCTTCCTCATTTGAGTTTATTCCTTCCCGCAATTCTTCCACACCCATAGTTGACGTTAATGAACAAGCCTTCTTAAGAGAATTTAGTGATTCCTTTAAAATTTAGAGCGTCTTCCTCCAAAAACACATAACAATTGTCAAGAGATGACATTCCAAGTTAATTCCTCCCACTTATCCTAAGCATGTTAGTGTCAGGAGTTTCACTTGTAGTTTCTTTGTGGTCAATGTTATACTATAGTATGATTGTCAATAATTCCACCCTTGATCATAAAAATGATTGTGTTCCTACTTTCCACCAGTATTCCTTTTCCAGATAATTAAGGAAACACCCTTTGAATCACAATAATAACCATGAAAAAAATTCCTGGTGTACACTTTGTAAGAACTGAGAATTTCATGCCAAAGTAGAAGATTTCCTTCCAGTCACAGTATGTAATGCTTCTTTCCAAGGAAACAAGGGAGTATAAAAGACATTCAATTCCTCCATTCAATTGTGGAGTGTATGGTGTATTTCAATGGTGAATAGTTCCATGCTCTTTACGTACAAACGATATATTCCTGAAGTGTACTTCCCCCACCAATCGGCGTTAAAATATGATATTATTTAATCAGTTGATTTTTCCACTTCAGTATAACATGTGACCAACACAATAAAATCTTCCGACTTGTATTTTGAAAAAGTATAAACATAACACTATCAAGTGCAGTCATCAATGAATGCGATAAAATAAATAATCAGACCTCTAGTGGGAGTGAAAAATAAATACCATAAGTATATATAAAAAGAACCCGATGTGAAGCCCTTTCATGTCCTCCCACCTTAATAAACAAGGTGTATATAAAAAAACATATATGCTTCACATGTACCATAGTCCTCCCACTAAAGTTTAAAATTCCAGAATCAATAAGTCTATTGATCTAGTTCCAAGATATGTGACCAAGCCGTTGATGATGTAGATAATAAGATTCCAAGCATGTGTTCCCATTGTCGATATTCCTCCATATGGAGTTATCTTTGCCAAATATAAACAATTTGGTTTGCCAACTTCCAATGGATATCAAGAAAGATAGATCATTGTGTGAAAATCCAAAATGTACTAAGTTAACCATTGAGCAATATTTCCACTCTTCCTTTTCCAAATAGTATGTCATAATCAATAGATTCCAAGATAGAACAATAAAACAAATACCTTCCCACTAATGTTGCATAGAGTGTCCTATAACAATAATATTTTTCCTCCACAAGGGAGTTTCATGATTTAATTTCCAATCCAAAGTACATCAATCTCCCTTTGAAATTGATGCATGCCAATAAAGTTGCTATAGTATTCCAACAATGAATGATGTATATATATACCAACACCATAATCCAACTATTTGAAAGAGCATCAGTGCAAATATTATCATTAGACATACCGGTAATGAAGAGCCAATTTCCTTGTCCTTGGAGCGACTCTCATATTCCTCCATACACAAGTGATGCTCCATAAAAAACACTTCTTTGAAATCCCTTTCCAGGTTATGCGTAATTTTCCGGACAATATTTTCACCATAGCAATTTTCAGTATAATCATTTGCTCCGTGCAGTGCATCCGCACATTTAATCCGGAGTCCTCCTTAAGTTCTTCCAAGGAGTAGACTTATTTTCCTTGTATGATGTACATGCAGTAGATTAAAAATCAAACAAGTTAGTCCGTTAATCAACAATCTAATAAAATAAATAAATTAATACTAGGTACTAGTTGGGATCCGTAATTTTCATCCCTGTCCTTGTAGCACGCATGCACAGGTGCATGTGGATCTTCAGGCCGTCCGGTTGGCCGTACAGTTGGCTAGATGATAGACTGTTTTTGATGATGTAGGTAGCAGCGAGCAGCAGGCGTGGTAGAGACCTGCAGTTTCCAAGCAGCAGGTTCGGCTTGCCAAGTCGTCGGGTGAAGATTTCGGAGCAGTGAGAACCTCATCAGGGCAGAGGACTAGGTGATTACAAGGATGAAGAGGTGCCGGATTCCGTGTGTGGAGGTTTCGTCGACGGGATCCGTTGTCAGCTAGATTCCAAAGCAAGGCATCGGCAGCCATGCACATACTAGCCTGATTGATTCCTCTACAACCCATATGAAGCTAGGCTTGGTTTAATAATTTCCATGATCCACGCGACCCAGGGTAGGCATGCTTTTTGATTTCCTCGTTCCGAGTGCAAGGCAGAAGTATTAAAATAAGATGACCATGATCCGTGTGTGAGTTTAGAACAGATCAACTCAACACAAAACAACCTTAATCGATCCCTGTACCTGCACAATCGGGTGCGGCACGGCGGACAACCGCCAGCAGAGTACACTGTACGCTGCAGATTAGGATCGCGGTAAGGGAGATCTCAGCGGAGCAGCAGCGCAGAAACCTCGCTTGGCTACTCGATGCAGCCGGACCAATGGGGCCTAGGGGCAGCACTCTCGTAGAGTTTGCAGCGGATGACGGACCACAAGCGACGACAATGAGATGGCGCGCAGCGGAATCAGATGCGATCGGCAGCCATACGACGGCAGAGTTAGACTAGGGTTAGAGCGCGACCAAACCTTGTGCTGATGCCAATGTTATGAGATTTAGAGTTTTGCGGTCTACCCCCTAATTCCTCTGCGCTTATCCGTGGTGCCGCTCATAATTTGCATATCTGAGGCTAGGGGGTAGGGACCTTCTTATACTGTCTTTCAAAGAGTCCATCTCTTATACAGATAAGATTCCTAGTCTTTTCAACTAGTTTTCGGGGATAGACTCCAGACCAAATTACCAACCACGATCAAATTTGTCTGCTAACGGATTCTACCCGTTGTGTCCCCGGAGCACGCGCTTGTGAGCAACACGCCATAATAGAGTGTAAATTCCTCTAATTATGTAGATCAATATTAGGGCTGTAATCTAACTATATGATCTAGCTCCTTCCGATTATCACTGTACCCGGGTAGTCTTTCCAATATATAAAGCATATTGTATTCCACTGATAATTGACCAGCTTCCTTAAGCATATAACTTAAGTACGTTCCAACAAGTGATAATTCCATCATAATCATGTAAAGTAATTCCATGCATAAATACATGTAATTCCATAATGAGGTATTCCGAATATTAGTAATTCGTAGTAATTGAATATAGTTGCAGGACACATAATTCCAACAATCCTTGGACTGGAGGTTGCCAAGGCTCAATTGGCCTTCCTCCCTGTGTGGTTATCGGTGAGGCAGGAACACTAGCCCATTCCTCTAGCAGTCTCCAAACACGATCAACCAAGGATATGTTGCTGCCGTCTAGCCCTAGCCCTAGCTCTTCTCTATCTCTCACTTGGCTCTATCTCGCTCTACGATGTTGCTCGATCAACAGAGGAGGAAAAAGATCAGAGAGGAGGGAAGAACAGTGACACGGCGAGGATTTTTCCCGGTGCACGAACACCTCCTTGAGCACAAACTCAAAACCCCACACCATTACAAGGAAAAATATATGAATTATTGGCATTGGTGTACCCTTCGAGAAGAAAGAAAAAAAATGAAATAAAAAAAAAGAATGCACACAATTTACAAAGGGACATTGACATTTATGCCCCTACTTATGCCCACTCTCAGATTTACCTCTATCTATTTGATGTGTTCAAATTTTCCCCTAAAAAGTATTTTAGGTGACGAGAATTCCTTTCTAGCTGGTCAAAGTTCTTTGACCGAAACTTTGAAAATTCATAATAAATTCATATGAACTCAGAACAATGCAAATAAGGTATCACAATGTTCATAAAAATATCACTATAGGCGCATATCATTTACGTTCATCACCTACACATGCATTTATTTGCATTCACCCTAAATACTTTTTAATGTTATGAACCCTAAAAAGCTTTAAAGGGTGCTTTTGTCATGACTGTAAATGACATGTGCATATAGGCGATGTGTTTATGAACATTTTGATATCTTATTTTGCATTCTTCTATTTTCAAAGGTTATTTTCCTCTTTGATTTGCTGAAGGAATTCAAAAGCCTAAGTCTTATTGAATGGAATTGTAGGAACATGTTGAAAGATGAGCTTCTCACTCTGCTCAAGAACCAGAAAATATATTGGAAGTAAAGAGGGAAATAAAAGGTGTATAATTTGGTGATGAGAATACCAAATTCTTTCACACCAAAGAAACTATTAACCATAAACATAATCACATTGCTATGTTGCAAAATGATGATCAGGTTGAATTTACAGATCATGGAAGCAAAGCTACACTGTTGTGGGAATCCTTCAGAAAGAGATTAGGCAGCTCAAAAGATACTTTCATGCATTTTGATCTGAATTATTTGTATGGTCCAGTTTCTGATCCACAAATGTTTATTGACCTTGAGAAATTCTACAGAAATGAGGAAATTGATGAGGTAGTTAAAAATCTGCCCTCGGACAAATCTCCTAGTCCTGATGGTTTTAACAATGAATTCTTCAAGGCATGTTGTGATATTATTGGTTATGATGTCAGAAAGCTCATACATGATTTCTATGAAGGAAATGTCAACTTAGAAAGCATCAACTCCTCATACATTACACTTATACCCAAAAGCTCAAGTCCTGTGAATGCCAATGATTTCAGACCTATCTCTCTATTGAATACTTGTTTAAAAGTCATTACCAAACTTCTGGCTAATAGGTTGCAAAAGATCATTTTGAAGACTGTGCGCATCAACCAGTATGGCTTCTTGAAAGACAGAGTCATCCATGATTGCCTTGGCTGGGCATATGTATATCTTCATTAGTGCCACAAAACCAAAGAGTAAGTGATAGTTTTGAAATTAGACTTTGCAAAGGCCTTTGATTGCATTGAGTATAAAGCAATCATTGAAATTCTGAAAGCAAAATGATTTGGTGATAGATGGATCATGTGGATGAGACTTCTATTTAACTTTGCATCTTCTGCTGTCCTTTTAAATGGAGTACCAGGAAAAAAATCTATTGTAAAAAAGGTGTGAGGCAAGGAGATCCTCTGTCTCCACTGCTTTTTGTCATTGCTGCTGACTCTACTAGGAAAAGGCCTACTAATGGCGCACTAGTTTTGCCTACTAATGGTGCATTACCAGTGCGCCATTAGTATCACGCCACTAGAATTTTTTACTAATGGCGCACCACTGGTGCGCCATTAGTATATGGTATACTAATGGCGCACCTGACAGTGCGCCATTAGTTTTGCCCACAGTGCGCCATTATTGTCTTATATACTAATGGCGCATGACATGGTAGTGCGCCATTAGTAACAATTTTTTTAATTTTTTTTCCTTAATCTCAAGTCACTATTTCACCTATGAGATATCCAACACATATATATACAACAAGCATCCATATAACAATCATAGCCAACACACAAGTTCCATCATATATACATACATAGCCAACACACAATTTCCATCATATATACATACATAGCCAACACACAAGTTTCATCATATATACATACATGGCCAACACATAGTTCCGTCATTACATATTACAAAAGTTTCACATTGTTAATCCAACACCGTTAGCCATCAATTCACAAAAGTTTCACATTGATACAAAATAAAAACATAAATGGAAAAGAAGCACTCCATCCACGCAAGCTTCTTTCAATTAAATCAAATCTGCAAAATGATAAACAAGAAGTTAGAAGAAGAAAATGAAGAAGACTAGAAGAATACTAGAAGAAGAAGAACACTAGAAGAAGAATAAGAAGAGTTTTGGAAAAGAAGAAGAATAAGAAGAAGACTATAAGCTTATTATGTAAACTTGATCATTTTTTGCTAACATAAGTTATTTTGGAGCTAACCTATAGGAAACTAAGCATATAAGCTCTAAGTTAGTATATTAGAGCCAACTTAGGTAAAATGAAGCTAACCTATGTCATTTTGGAAAAGAAGAAGAATAAGAAAAAGACTACAAGCTTATTATGTAAACTTGATCATTTTGTGCTAACATAAGTTATTTTGGAGCTAACCTATAGGAAACTAAGCATATAAGCTCTTAGTTAGTATATTAGAGCCAACTTAGGTAAAATGAAGCTAACCTATGTCATTTTGGAAAAGAAGAAGAATAAGAAAAAGACTATAAGCTTATTATGTAAACTTGATCATTTTGTGCTAACATAAGTTATTTTTGAGCTAACCTATAGGAAACTAAGCATATAAGCTCTAAGTTAGTATATTAGAGCCAACTTAGGTAAAAATGAAGCTAACCTATAGGAAACTAAGCATATTAGAGATAACATAGGTAACTAAGTATATATATATCATTTTGGATAGCTAACCTATAGGAGATCTGACATACCTGACAAAGTTCAGTTCTCATGCATTGTTCTTCTCCTTCTTCTCCTTCCTCTCCCTGATGCGCCTAGAGCGGCGAGGCGGTGGAGGCAGTGGAGGCAGTGGGATGTAGTCTTCTACCACAATTGGCGTGGTCATGTCGCCCAGCTGTGGGATTGCCGGCGCCACCACCGGTGCGTGGTCATTGTCAGGCACCACCACCATCGCGAGGCCACCTTCAGGCACGACCATCGCTAGGTCATCCTCAGCCACCTCCATCTCTTGCCCATGGTCAGCCACCACCATCTCTTGCCCTTGGTCAGCCACCACCAGCGCTAGGTCATCCTCAGCCTGATGCCCATAGTCATCCTGTAGCTCCTCATCCTCACTCTGCTCCTCTTCTCCCGCACTCCAGTCAGGATCATCCTTCTTGTTGTCTATGCTGCTGCCAGAATCGCTCCTGCTTTCGCTACAGCCAGAATCGCTGCTGCTTTTGCTACAGCCATAGTCGCTACTGCTTTGGTTGTAGCCAGTGTCGCTGCTGCTGCTCCCATTACCTGTCCAAAATGCAACAATGACCGTTAACAATCGATGTGAGACAAAGCCAAATGTAGAGGAATAAGAAGAGGCAGAACGTACCGGCATCATCATCGGCAGCGTAGCGCATGCGACACATAGTCTTGTTGAACACCTTCATGATGAGCATGTTGGCGTCATCGTCGTACCTGAAGAGAAGAAAGTACCCCAACTGCAGGTCGTAGGCACGGTAGAACTTCTCCCACCCACGAGACAAGTACATGTGGCCCTTCTTGATCACCAACTGCACATCCCACTGCCTGCGAAACCCGCTGCCGGCCTGTCGCAGCTTCACATTATTTGGCGGATCTTCACCCATCAGCATGTTCATAAAACTGTCAGGCAGCCTCTGCAGTTTGGGACAATGAGTGATGTAGCAAACAACAAATATCATAATGATATGGGTGAAGGGGAGATCTCTCGTTTTATATACCTGCATCATGGATGATACTGAAGCCTCAAGTATGATAGCGAAGAACTCGAAAGCATCCAACTCGTACTGCGGTGTCGCAGATCGGCAGTGGCTGCTTCCCGCCATCTCTGATAAGCAGCAGAAGAGACCAATTAGTACCCTTACAACAGATCATAAAACATGCAAGATAACAGCATTAGTCGCAAGTACCCCATATGTCCTATTTTTAGCAAAGTAATGCTAAAATTCACGGAAAATTTCAGCATTACCTTTGCTGAAAATAGGACATACGGAGTACCCGAATTTGCCGGAACGGAAGTTAATCGACATTCCGGCAAACTCAAGGGCCTCTCAGGGTACCTACAACATCATCACAAGTACAGCAGCAGCAGCAGTGAATACAGGCATAACAGCAACAAAACTATATATTTTTATGTAGTAAACAAACGAACACTAAGAGTAGAATGTTTTTGCAACAAACACTATTGTGTGACATCGAAAGGCATCACTCTGCTTAAAGGGAAGGATGACTTAAGTGGCAGATGTATATGATTGCACCACTTGATCTGCACTTCTCTATATTATATGATGTACTGAAGAACTTGAGCAAAAAAAGATAAATAGGAACATATTTCTCACCTTGAAGGTGTTGCTGCTGCTGCACTGTCTGAACTTCACTTCCTTTACCTCCTCGGAAACCTGAAATATGCAGATGTTAGAAAGGTTAATGAACCAACAGATGCCCTAATGGAAGTAATAACAACATGACAGCAAACAACCAACAAATTATCTTGCCCTCTACCTGCAAAATTAAGAACAGTTCAGTCAGTTTCAGAGGAAATGTGCATCTTGGAATAAGATAACAGCTGATTTTGTCATGATCCTGCTACACCTCTATCATCAAACAGAGTCCATATTAAGAACATGTCAGTTTGAGAGAAAATGTGCATCTTGGAATAAGATAGCAGCACATTTTGTCATGATCCTGCTACACCTCCCCATCAGCATGTTGCTACTACATACATGATACATGATAGGTGTGTGCTCAAGAAAAATGGAGATAAAGACAAGTTGATAGTGCCACTTGGTCTGCCAGATGCTGAACTGAGTGTGACACTCTCTGAAGTTGATTATACTAGTACAGTTAACACTAATTAATGGCGGGCAGGTCAGACCAGAAGAAGAAGCGCGCAGCTGGCATCTAGTCATCATCCATATCCAACCCAGCAAGCACAAGGATCGGCACGGTCGATCAAACATGTCGCGTGGCTGATTCGCACCCGAAAGGCAATCAGCCGGGCCGGGTTAGTGGGATGATGCACCCGAAAGGCAACCATCCATGCTTTGCCCCTTGTAGCATGTTTTAAGATAAGAAAAGAAAGCAGTATACCCTCTAAAGAGCTAGTATTGGGCAGCAGTATGTAGCTAGTGTTGAGCTGGTTGTGAAACTGAAACTTGATTTGTGAAACTGAAACTACTATAATTTCTACTTAATTCCACTTAATGTCGTATGGTTCACGAGAAAAAACACCAGCAAAAACTAGTAGTACTACTATACACACAATCTAATTAATTTCACTTAATGTTTGTCTAGTTGCTCTCAAGAAGCCTCTAGTTCTTCTCCATATTTTCAGTCACATATGGTGATTTCGTCGTGTCTTAGGCGAACCACGGGCAATATATACAGGCATATATAGGCACACCGCATACGGTTCAACCACTCGATGGTCTTAGACATGAATGTATTATTACCTATCATCTTGGGTGTTTTCTTCTATCTTGTTAAAATAAATCTCCTACCAGATAATAGTTTCAAGTATTTGGCTTCTCTGCTCTATCGAAGGAAGAGTATAAATACCACACTTTCATCCACAGTAGCCCATGTATCTAACTGATGTTCTTGTCATACTCCTTCCTACGAAGATGGATTGCAAAATACGTTTGAAAAATAGAGTGACACAGCACAAAGAGAACTAGAGTATATCTTCACCATATAAGAAAATAGCATCATCATCTTAGCTTCACAACAAACAAGTAGTACAAATAGAAAGACTGAATAGAAAGACTGAATGAAAATGCATCATCATCTTACCTGGCTGTTTACTGCTGCTGCTGTGCTGCAAGGGCGGAGGAAGGGGCGCCGCTGGTGGAGAGGGCGAGGCCGAGGACGGCGTGGGGCTTGAGGGCCTGCGGCCTGGTGAGGCCGACGAGGTGGCCGTCCCCGACGCGGGCGGAGCTAGGGTTCGGGGAGACGGCGGGCGGCGCTGAGGGGATGGGGCGGTTGAGAGGGGGTAGGGGGGAGGTCGCGGGAGAAGAGAAGAGGAGGCGGGCGGGGGCGCAGCTTCGGGGCTGGAGGGGCCTGTACCGGAGGCGGGGCAGCGGAGGGTTCGGCCGGCTGGGCGCGCCCACAGTGGCGGGCCGGCAGCGGTGGCTAGGAACCCTAGCTGTCACACACGGGAGGGAGGGTGGCGCAGACGGGGCCGCGGGGGGAGGGGGACGGCGAGGGCGCGGGCGCGGGCGAAGGTGGGACAGTGAGGGAGGTGGCCGGCGACAGAGGGTGGTCGGGTGCACGTACGACCAGGGACGGCGGGTGAGGCAGGGGAGGGATTAGAGTGTGGATTGGGGATTGGGGATTTTAGTGTGGGGGAGGCTTAGCAATGGCGCACCACCCAGGGGTGCGCCATAAGTACATCCATAGCAATGGCGCACCACCGGAGGGTGCACCATAAGTAATTTAATCTAGCCCAACATATATACCACCTAACCCTATCTATGTCAGGACCCCGACTCAATGCCACATCGATCTAGCATGTAACACCTCATATTACTTTGCGGCCTCACGCACGGTATCCCCACGGGTGTCGCCTTACCTTTGCCCGGGACCGTTTGCGCCTTTTGGCTCACGTATATGATGGTGTCGCTAGCATCCATATGATAAAGAGCCCGGGCTGACATGACTAGTCGTAAACCCAAAGTGGCGCAGACTTACGGGGACAGGCATCCATGACCCAGCTTCGAACGTGTCGGTCATCAGCAAGTGGGTCCGGGCTGTAGCACTGGGCTAGCAGGACTCCGGTAAACCGGGCTGTAGCGGGCTAACAGGACTCCGGTACTCAAAGCGTGACATTTCCCCGAAGGGACAGACACAGGAACGAAGAAGGACACATGCCGGCCAGCCTAAGTGTTCCGGAGCAGTAGCAAGCTACCATGGCTCAGTGGAAACACCAGGAGACATTTCCCGGTAAGAGAGGCTACTAAAGATAAACAACTAGATGGTCAGATCCCACACATACCAAGCATTTCAATAACATACACACAATATGCTCGATATGTGCAAATACAACATGGCATCACAACATGTCTCTACGACTCAAGTAATTATTCATTAGGCTCCGAGGAGCGAGACATTACAAACATGGTCTCACGACCCAACAATCAGAGCATACAAGTCAAAGCACAAGCGGAAGCTATCATGTCTGAGTACAGACATCTATAAATGAAAAAGGCTGAGAAGCCTGACTATCTATCAGATCCTGCCGAGGGCACAAGATCGTAGCTGAGGTATCAAGCTAAACGTCGAAGTCCAAGCGGAACTACTAGTGAGACTGAAGTCTCTCTGCAAAAACATAAAATAGGCAAACGTGAGTACAAATGTACCCAGCAAGACTTACATCAGATCTATCTACATATGCATCATTATCAACAAAGGGGATGGTAGGGTTTGACTGCAGCAAGCCAGCTTTGACTCGGTGGCTATCCTGAACTACGACTGCAAGCGACTCTTTTGAGGTGGCGCACACGAGTCCACATATTCACCAACCAATACACCACTATGGATCCGCTCCCGTCTCCCTACGAGAACGCCATCCATAGCACTCACGCTTATCTTGCGTATTTTAGAGTATCCACTTTCACTTGTCTATGAACTGTACAAGGGGTCCACGTTTCCATATCCGAGGAATCCGGCTATTCGAATAGATGATGTTAACCCTGCAGGGGTGTACTTCTTCACACACGCTTCCGCCACTTACCGCCCTGTACACGTCATGTACCTCGGCAACCTTCAAGCGGAAGCCGGGCGAGGGAGTCGGCCACGACCTGACTAACCGAACAAGTCTCTAGTCCAGGTTTATCGCCTATTCGGGTTCCATCCGCAAGGAGATCCGGCCGGGGTGTCGCTCACGGCCCCAAACGATGTGTGCAGGGTTCCCAAGCCCACCAACCGGGTGCCACTTGGTACACCGTGCCACGGTGCCTAGTCTGTCCCAAGCCCACCTGTACCGGGTGCCACTTGGTAGACTACTAACACTACCTACAAACACCAGAAACTAGTTGCAACTCCTGGACAGAGATCATGTTGATTAATAAGTCGAGAGGGGCACTTAAGCATTCCAATGTGTGGTAGTAGCTGGTCATGGATCACAAACACAGAACTCAGTTCCTGAGGACGGCTGCAATGAGACAACCCACCATGTACTCCTACATGGCCTCTCACCGCTACCTTTACCAAATCGTGTTCACACACTTAGCTCACACACCGTAGGACATGTTCACACGCCTCTGATTCATCCCCGATGAATCAGACCTGACTCAACTCTAAGCAGTAGCAGGCATGACAAACAAGCATGAATGAGTAGGCACAACAGGGCTCAAACAACTCCTACTCATGCTAGTGGGTTTCATCTATTTACTGTGGCAATGACAGGTCATGCAAAGGATAAAGGGGTTCAGCTACCGCAGCAAGTAACAAATATGTCGTTGTTGTCCTAATGCAGTAAAAGAGAGCAGGAGCGAGAGAGTAGGATTGTATCGGAATGAACAAGGGGGTTTTGCTTGCCTGGCACTTCTGAAGATAACATTGAGTCTTCATCAGTGTCAACGATCACGTCATCGGTATCACGTCTATCGAGAGGGGACAAATACCGGCAACACAGAAAGGAACACAATCAATGCAATGCACAATATGATGCATGATCATGACATGGCAAAATGAATGTGTTTTGGGCTAATGCAACTAGCAACAGATTAAATGAAGTTGGTTTGAATACAAGATTCAAATTCAAACTCCATATGTGATTATTTAAATGCCCTTTATATGATTTGTGCTAAACAGCACCTATAAGTTGTTCTAACATGCATGAAAATGGTACAGATGGATTCCTTGAATTTTTCTGATAATTTTTCATATATAAATTATTTAATTTGGAGTTACGGTTGAATTTCTATGATTTATTGAAGTTTTAGGCATTTTCTGGAATTTCCTGATTATTTTTAAATCCAGAAAATACTTATTGCGTCAGCCCCACGTCACAGTGACGTCAGCAGGTCAACAGGGCTGGCTCGGGTCAAACCTGACGTGTGGGGTCCACACGTCAGTGACAGGGGGCTAATCCCGCGTTGACCCGGGCTTTGACCCACTACGGGGCCCACTGTCAGTGGCTGTGGGGGGGTGTTTAGGCGTCATTAGTGCTAATTAGGCGTGCCACGTCGGCAGTCGCCGGAGTTCGGCCGGCGACGACCAAAACTGCGGCGGGAGCTCGCCGGAGTGGCGCTGCGAGGGGTTTTGGGCCAAGCCAAGGGCACCAGAGGGTAGCCCGTGCCCGTGCGCATCTAGGGGGGCCAACGGGAGGTGCGGGGGTGGCCGGGGTTCGCCGGAATGGAGCCCGAGGTGGCGGCCGGAGCTCGGGTGGGTGCGGGGTTAGCGCTGCGGCTTGCAAACGAGCTAGCTGCCACGCTAGCGTTGCTCCACGGGTCGTTGCGAGTGCAACGGACGCACGCGCGGGGTCGTTTGGTCACCGGGGCTTCGCCGGCGACGAGTCCGTGCGGCGGAGCGTCTCGGCTCCGGTAGAGGGGGCGGCTAGAGCTCGAAATCGGGCTTGGGGTTAGGGGGAAACGAAGAAGGGACTCACGGGGATCGTGCAGGGAGGGTCAGCGAGCTCGGGGAAGCGACGATGGTGGCGAATTGACGGTGAAGATCCTCGGCGGCCGGCGATGGAAACGGCGATGCCGGCGGCGTTGTGGCGCGTCCGTAGGGCCGTGGTTCGGTGGGGAGGAAGGAGGGGTCGAGGGGGGATCTCCTGGGCGCATTGGCGAGGCTAGGGGTGGCCGGTGGCCATGGGGAAGCTCGTCGGCGGCGGCGGGTGTGTTCGGTGGCTGCGCGCGAGAGAGCCAGAGGAGGAGAGGAGCTCGGGGAGAGAGTAAGAGGCCTGGGGGGGTGCGTGGCGTCGCGGACGGGGTCCAGGGCGACGAGAGGAAGCAGGAGGTGGCCAGGGGGAAGCAGGAGGTGGCCGAGGCAGCGTCGGCGCGCGCCACGCCTCGCCTCTGTTCGTCCTCCTGGCAGAGGAGGAAGAGGACAAGGGGGAGGAGGTGGGCTGGGCCGGCTGGGGGAGCTGGCCAGCTGGGCCAGCTACAGGTAAGTGGCCCAGGTAGTTTCTCTCTCTCTCTCTCTTTAATTCTGTTTTCTATTTTGCAGGTTTGTTTTGAATTTGGTTTTGAAACCAATTCAATTTATTTTGCTTCTGACAATATTTTTAGGAGCTAAAGGAATTAGAACAATGCTCCACAAAAATATTTCAGAATTATTGGACCTATATTTATTTAACAGTAGATATAAGTCCAATTCAAATAGCTATGATTTAAATTCAAAGTCCCAAAAATAAATCCTTAAAAATGTTCAATATTTTGGTTGGGACCAGAACCCTTACCAAAAATTATCAAACATTTAAGAAGAGCCATTTGGAGCAATGAATAAGATTTCTAGGGTTTTTGCCCCTCTTTTATTTAGGGTTTTGAGGCTTCCAATATTCCTCAATTCAAGTTTCAAAAATATGGACATGATGCACACATGAAGCCAACCTAGAGCAAAGCCTGAAGCTAGGGATGTGACAACTCACCCCCACTAAACAAGAATCTCGTCTCGAGATTCAAGCGTAGGGTAAGGTGAAAGGGGAACGCAAACTAGCATAATCTTCACGATCCAGGTTGCACTTCAACTGAACGTTGATTTGTTCACCATCATTTTCTCGAAGTCTTGCTCTGAGAACTCCAACTAACATGACAACGAGAGGAAAGGAAAGACCCTAAAAGAATCGTTCTTCTCGGAGGTCGAACAACTCAGGATTATCTCACGGAATGAGACATAGCAACATCTCTCGAGCTGAGGGACGAAGCACACATCCATAAGAATGGAGTGAGGCAGATGACGAAGGTTCACTAGGTAGACAACAATTCCACACCTAAGAAGGTGTGAACGATTGTCCACGTAGCGAGGAGTTGAATTGCCATGATACCACGAAGAAACATCCTGGAGGAGGGTGATTCATAGACTATTACCCTAAGTGGCAAAAAGAATTACTTTTGATTCAAAGATCATTGAAACTCTTCATACCAGCATAAGGCAATTCACAACGATCGTTTGGAGGGGGTCAGTAGAATGGCATACTCAGACTTGGATGATGTGGATTACCTTGTTGAAGACAACGTAATGGATGAATTTGCTTATCACCGGAGGTGGAAGAGACCCATGGTAGAATGACACATTGACGGTGCAAGCTGGGAACAAAATGCAAATGCTGGGAATGATTCTGGTAACTGGGGAAAAACCCAACAACAGAGAGTGAATTCACTGTTTGAAAAGATCATAGCATTGCCGAGGAAACTGAGAGCAAACCCAGTTAGTGCCGATGATAACACCTAGCGCTTGTGCATGCTCTCAAGAACTTGAGCATTTCCATATTCATCAAGGTTTTACCAACATCCGTGTCAAGGGTCCTGGCAACACAACTTGCTACCATGATGAACAACGATGGACGATGCAGATGCATAGGAAGATAACATCAACTCAGATTTCACCCTAGCGAGGCCAAGGAAACAAAATCTGGATGATCGACCGAGAGACATTTAGCACTCCGCTTCTAATGTTCTCCTTGACGTGCTAGTGTAACTCATTCTTAGATATGGTTTGCTAACTAGAACATCAAGTAAAGGTCGGACTTCGGGAGCAATAGAATCCATAAGGAACAGTTACGGAGGTAAATCCTACGAAATCCTTATGGGGAGGTGGCCAACTTCCTCAAACAAGATACTACAATAATAGGTCTTCCGGCTGGGTGTGTGGGCCACGACATCCACCTTACCGGTTATCGAGGGACCAATATTATAGTTCTTGGGAAATATTCCAACCATCATATCTGGCTGAGACTCAGATTTGGTTGGTGTCAGGACATTCCAGACTCATCGAGTCTAGGAAGAAAAATGAAAGTTTGCAACACAAATCGACGAGATGACGTTGCGAGATTCTCGGGAAATGAACTACGATAGCAAGCTCCAAAACATGAGCTGGTTCTGCTACAAACATGTGAACACGTTGTCCCAGACAAGCATGCCCACATGGTAATCTTACAATAAAACACTACCGAGTTCTGGTTGGGAGCCATCATCGAGGATATCGAAGTCTTTACGCAAGTCCATGGATTAGATCCCAAGCATAGACTTCTTTTCCTTGAACAAGTCAATCAGTGGCTTGGTGTGCTAGGATATACATATGGAATGAAGATGATCAGTCTAACAGACCACAGAATTCTTCGCACGTGCATGACCGACTTGGGATGATTCCAAAGGAGCAAAAACAAACCTTCTCGAGTTCACGACGGCAACTTACATCAAAATGCACGTGAATCAAAGGAAGTCACTCCTTTCATCAAACAAGTACTTCATGAGCTAGCATGAAGAAGATGCTTTCAAAAGTTTCCAACACTAACTTAATGTTCAACAACATCATGGAGGAGATAAGGATGTTGTCAATGGACTCAACAACAACTCATCGGAATTTCCATATCACTGGACTTCCACCATCGTGTGAACACGGTGATAGCATTGGTCAGACCCAAAAGATATAATGGTGTATGCTCGAGGGATCAACCACGAGGAAGACAACATTACGAACATCGTTGGTTCTGACTTGATTTGACGATAGCCCATACTCAAATCAAAGGATTGATAAGACGATAGGTCCAGCAACTGATCACAGGGACCAATCGATGAAGATATCATCTTTCTTCAACACACACTACACAAGAATAACCCTTTGGAACGAACTAAGTCAGGCAAGCTTTTATCTTCCAACCCTCCAAGTCGTCGTTTAGCTTAACCAACTAGCTCAGGGATATCTAACACCGATTCTTGGAGAGAAGGTGGTTCACAAGAAACCAACTTGATCACGAGCTCAACATAGCGGTCAGGTGACAACCTGGTAATACTTCCGAGAAGATCTTCGGAAATCACGAACCACCGATATGTTACTAAGCTCGAGAACAATCTTGCTTTTCAGGGCAAGATGATATGATCAATAGAGCAAGAATTTGAAATAATCCTAACTCATCGATCGAGGAGTGAACCAGGAGAATGGACTAGGTAGCACGATCAATCTTAGAATGATGATTCAATAACCAACATGCTAAGATTGAAATTATTGTCCTTTAACTACCCAGCAACGAGGTTGCTAGGCGTATTGATTTCACACATCACAATTCATTTGTCGGTATTCCGGTTGCATCAACACGAAGACCGAGGAATGACTAATGACGACAAGAAGTATCACTGTACCAAGCGTTCATAGGATGGTGTGCAATTCCTATAACAATCCCGATTTAAAGATGGTAATACTCCAAGGTAGAACAGAGCAAAAGCTGGATTGGCATTTTGATCTGCGGAGCACAACTTCTTTGACCCAATCCTGGATATGGGAGAGGTACTGGAGTTTGTTTCTCCTAGTCGTTCTGCGATAGAATGGCTTGACGGACCACAAGAGTAATAGGCATCGATAAACAAACGCACGCATACTCTTGACTATCAATTGATAGACGAGGGTCAGAATGCAACTAAAGAGAGACAACTCAAAGGAACTTATGATTTTCTGAGTTGTGGATGCATGGTTTAGCATGTCGAACGAATTCCACATGTTTCTTCCGGATAACCCATGCAGAAAAGTAGAACTGGCAGAGTTACAATGTAGAATCGAGAACCCATCGAGACCACTCTGATTGTGATCTTTCGATCAGTGAGGAACATCTGCCATAAACGGTTCATAGTATTTGGAAGAAGGAAATACCACGGACCTCGAGGACTAATGCAAGGGTTACTAATATCCTGAAGGAACTAGCAACACTATCAACATGATTTAAGTAGAGTGAATCTCGGGTTCAGAAACCCAGGAATAGAATACCTACTACTAAGTAGCATCACGGGATGCTTTCGAGAATGATGGCCAGAATCATCACACTGGGAACACAAATCATGGCTAAATTACTAGATGATCCCCTAAGACACCTAGGGTCATAATAATAACTCCAACATAAAGGTCGAGGCAGTAAAGTACCTCAACTCACTGATTTGTGTGATTAATCTGACCAAAGGCACATCGGAAACAGGAGGAAGGGATTTGCAATGCATCAGACTGTTTGGAAACCTGGGATGACTCGGACAGCATAACGGCTGTAAATGCTCAGAAAGGATTTGAGACATTCACAAAAATGGTGGCATAACCACTCAGAAGCACAATATCAAGGTTTCGAGATCAACAGTTAACATACGGAAGTAGTAGGAGCTGAACTGAGGCTTGAATCAACAATCTTATAAGTCTACGGATTAGTAACACGTGATCCTGATAGAAAGAAGAGATAGCCTAGTTCTTAATCCCCGTAGAAGATAAGATGATGACTCAGATCAGAAGGGCATAAGGTATAAGGAGTAAAAAGAGCCTTACGTTCCATCCCACAATCAATTCCCTTACATATAACTAAAGCATTTCTAGACTCAACTTCGACCAGTTTGGCTTGGTAATCCTACAGGCAGTCAAGCTCTGATACCAACGCTGTCAGGACCCCGACTCGATGTCACATCGATCTAGCCGGTAACACCTCATATCACTTTGCGGCCTCACGCACGGTATCCCCACGGGTGTCGCCTTACCTTTGCCCGGGACCGTTTGCGCCTTTTGGCTCACGTATATGATAGTGTCGCTAGCATCCATATGATAAGGAGCCCGGGCTGACATGACTAGTCGTAAACCCAAAGTGGCACAGACTTACAGGGACAGGCATCCATGACCCAGCTTCGAACGTGTCGGTCATCAGCAAGTGGGTCCGGGCTGTAGCACTGGGCTAGCAGGACTCCGGTAAACCGGGCTGTAGCGGGCTAACAGGACTCCGGTACTCAAAGCGTGACATTTCCCCGAAGGGACAGACACAGGAACGAAGAAGGACACATGCCGGCCAGCCTAAGTGTTCCGGAGCAGTAGCAAGCTACCATGGCTCAGTGGAAACACTAGGAGACATTTCCCGGTAAGAGAGGCTACTAAAGATAAACAACTAGATGGTCAGATCCCACACATACCAAGCATTTCAATAACATACACACAATATGCTCGATATGTGCAAATACAACATGGCATCACAACATGTCTCTACGACTCAAGTAATTATTCATTAGGCTCCGAGGAGCGAGACATTACAAACATGGGTCTCACGACCCAACAATCAGAGCATACAAGTCAAAGCACAAGCGGAAGCTATCATGTCTGAGTACAGACATCTATAAATGAAAAAGGCTGAGAAGCCTGACTATCTATCAGATCCTGCCGAGGGCACAAGATCGTAGCTGAGGTATCAAGCTAAACGTCGAAGTCCAAGCGGAACTACTAGTGAGACTGAAGTCTCTCTGCAAAAACATAAAATAGGCAAACGTGAGTACAAATGTACCCAGCAAGACTTACATCAGATCTATCTACATATGCATCATTATCAACAAAGGGGATGGTAGGGTTTGACTGCAGCAAGCCAGCTTTGACTCGGTGGCTATCCTGAACTACGACTGCAAGCGACTCTTTTGAGGTGGCGCACACGAGTCCACATATTCACCAACCAATACACCACTATGGATCCGCTCCCGTCTCCCTACGAGAACGCCATCCATAGCACTCACGCTTATCTTGCGTATTTTAGAGTATCCACTTTCACTTGTCTATGAACTGTACAAGGGGTCCACGTTTCCATATCCGAGGAATCCGGCTATTCGAATAGATGATGTTAACCCTGCAGGGGTGTACTTCTTCACACACGCTCCCGCCACTTACCGCCCTGTACACGTCATGTACCTCGGCAACCTTCAAGCGGAAGCCGGGCGAGGGAGTCGGCCACGACCTGACTAACCGAACAAGTCTCTAGTCCAGGTTTATCGCCTATTCGGGTTCCATCCGCAAGGAGATCCGGCCGGGGTGTCGCTCACGGCCCCAAACGATGTGTGCAGGGTTCCCAAGCCCACCAACCGGGTGCCACTTGGTACACCGTGCCACGGTGCCTAGTCTGTCCCAAGCCCACCTGTACCGGGTGCCACTTGGTAGACTACTAACACTACCTACAAACACCAGAAACTAGTTGCAACTCCTGGACAGAGATCATGTTGATTAATAAGTCGAGAGGGGCACTTAAGCATTCCAATGTGTGGTAGTAGCTGGTCATGGATCACAAACACAGAACTCAGTTCCTGAGGACGGCTGCAATGAGACAACCCACCATGTACTCCTACATGGCCTCTCACCGCTACCTTTACCAAATCGTGTTCACACACTTAGCTCACACACCGTAGGGACATGTTCACACGCCTCTGATTCATCCCCGATGAATCAGACCTGACTCAACTCTAAGCAGTAGCAGGCATGACAAACAAGCATGAATGAGTAGGCACAACAGGGCTCAAACAACTCCTACTCATGCTAGTGGGTTTCATCTATTTACTGTGGCAATGACAGGTCATGCAAAGGATAAAGGGGTTCAGCTACCGCAGCAAGTAACAAATATGTCGTTGTTGTCCTAATGCAGTAAAAGAGAGCAGGAGCGAGAGAGTAGGATTGTATCGGAATGAACAAGGGGGTTTTGCTTGCCTGGCACTTCTGAAGATAACATTGAGTCTTCATCAGTGTCAACGATCACGTCATCGGTATCACGTCTATCGAGAGGGGACAAATACCGGCAACACAGAAAGGAACACAATCAATGCAATGCACAATATGATGCATGATCATGACATGGCAAAATGAATGTGTTTTGGGCTAATGCAACTAGCAACAGATTAAATGAAGTTGGTTTGAATACAAGATTCAAATTCAAACTCCATATGTGATTATTTAAATGCCCTTTATATGATTTGTGCTAAACAGCACCTATAAGTTGTTCTAACATGCATGAAAATGGTACAGATGGATTCCTTGAATTTTTCTGATAATTTTTCATATATAAATTATTTAATTTGGAGTTACGGTTGAATTTCTATGATTTATTGAAGTTTTAGGCATTTTCTGGAATTTCCTGATTATTTTTAAATCCAGAAAATACTTATTGCGTCAGCCCCACGTCACAGTGACGTCAGCAGGTCAACAGGGCTGGCTCGGGTCAAACCTGACGTGTGGGGTCCACACGTCAGTGACAGGGGGCTAATCCCGCGTTGACCCGGGCTTTGACCCACTACGGGGCCCACTGTCAGTGGCTGTGGGGGGGTGTTTAGGCGTCATTAGTGCTAATTAGGCGTGCCACGTCGGCAGTCGCCGGAGTTCGGCCGGCGACGACCAAAACTGCGGCGGGAGCTCGCCGGAGTGGCGCTGCGAGGGGTTTTGGGCCAAGCCAAGGGCACCAGAGGGTAGCCCGTGCCCGTGCGCATCTAGGGGGGCCAACGGGAGGTGCGGGGGTGGCCGGGGTTCGCCGGAATGGAGCCCGAGGCGGCGGCCGGAGCTCGGGTGGGTGCGGGGTTAGCGCTGCGGCTTGCAAACGAGCTAGCTGCCACGCTAGCGTTGCTCCACGGGTCGTTGCGAGTGCAACGGACGCACGCGCGGGGCCGTTTGGTCACCGGGGCTTCGCCGGCGACGAGTCCGTGCGGCGGAGCGTCTCGGCTCCGGTAGAGGGGGCGGCTAGAGCTCGAAATCGGGCTTGGGGTTAGGGGGAAACGAAGCAGGGACTCACGGGGATCGTGCAGGGAGGGTCAGCGAGCTCGGGGAAGCGACGATGGTGGCGAATTGACGGTGAAGATCCTCGACGGCCGGCGATGGAAACGGCGATGCCGGCGGCGTTGTGGCGCGTCCGTAGGGCCGTGGTTCGGTGGGGAGGAAGGAGGGGTCGAGGGGGGGAGCTCCTGGGCGCATTGGCGAGGCTAGGGGTGGCCGGTGGCCACGGGGAAGCTCGTCGGCGGCGGCGGGTGTGTTCGGTGGCTGCGCGCGAGAGAGCCAGAGGAGGAGAGGAGCTCGGGGAGAGAGTGAGAGGCCTGGGGGGGTGCGCGGCGTCGCGGACGGGGTCCAGGGCGACGAGAGGAAGCAGGAGGTGGCCAGGGGGAAGCAGGAGGTGGCCGAGGCAGCGTCGGCGCGCGCCACGCCTCGCCTCTGTTCGTCCTCCTGGCAGAGGAGGAAGAGGACAAGGGGGAGGAGGTGGGCTGGGCCGGCTGGGGGAGCTGGCCAGCTGGGCCGGCTACAGGTAAGTGGCCCAGGTAGTTTCTCTCTCTCTCTCTCTTTAATTCTGTTTTCTATTTTGCAGGTTTGTTTTGAATTTGGTTTTGAAACCAATTCAATTTATTTTTCTTCTGACAATATTTTTAGGAGCTAAAGGAATTAGAACAATGCTCCACAAAAATATTTCAGAATTATTGGACCTATATTTATTTAACAGTAGATATAAGTCCAATTCAAATAGCTATGATTTAAATTCAAAGTCCCAAAAAAATAATCCTTAAAAATGTTCAATATTTTGGTTGGGACCAGAACCCTTACCAAAAATTATCAAACATTTAAGAAGAGCCATTTGGAGCAATGAATAAGATTTCTAGGGTTTTTGCCCCTCTTTTATTTAGGGTTTTGAGGCTTCCAATATTCCTCAATTCAAGTTTCAAAAATATGGACATGATGCACACATGAAGCTAACCTAGAGCAAAGCCTGAAGCTAGGGATGTGACAATCTACAACGGAACCCGCCCACTAGCCCGACTGGTCAGTACGCAGCACACACATCAGGAGGTCCTGGGTTCGATTCCCAAGCTCCCCAATATTTTTTAAGGCATTTTAAATCCTGTTTGATATTTATTTGTGTTTAAATATGTTCAAACTTGTTTAAATCATAACAGTAATATTTTTTTTATAAAAACAGTAATAATTATTTAGAAAATATGTTCAAATTTGTTAATTGAAAATATCATCGGCGGCGGCGGTGGAGCGGGGGGAAGGTGCGGGGGGTGCCCGTTGGCGGCGGTGGAGTGGGGAAGGGTGCGGGGGGTCGGGTGCTCGTCGGCGGCGGTGGAGCGGGGAGGGTTGCGGTGGGTCGTCGACGGAGGTGGAGCTAGCGGGGGAGGGTGCGGGTGGGATCGAGATCGAGATCAAAAAGAACCCGCCCACTAGCCCGACTGGTCAGTACGCAGCACACACACCAGGAGGTCCTGGGTTCGATTCCCAGGCTCCCCAATATTTTTTTATGCATTTTAAATCCTGTTTGTTATTTATTTGTGTTTAGATATGTTCAAACTTGTTTAAATCATAACAGTAATATTTTTTTTATAAAAACAGCAATAATTATTTAGAAAATATGTTCAAATTTGTTAATTGGAAATATCATCGGCGGCGGCGGTGGAGCGGGGGGAAGGTGCGGGGGGTGCCCGTTGGCGACGGTGGAGCGGGGGAGGGTGCGGGGGGGCGGGTGCTCGTCGGCGGCGGTGGAGCGGGGAGGGTTGCGGTGGGTCGTCGTCGGCGGTGCAGCTAGCGGGGGAGGGTGTGGGTGGGATCGAGATCGAGATCAAAAACAACCCGCCCACTAGCCCGACTGGTCGGTACGCAGCACACACACCAGGAGGTCCTGGGTTCGATTCCCAGGCTCCCCAATATTTTTTATGCATTTTAAATCCTGTTTGATATTTATTTGTGTTTAAATATGTTCAAACTTGTTTAAATCATAACAATAATATTTTTTTTATAAAAACAGCAATAATTATTTAGAAAATATGTTCAAATTTGTTAATTGAAAATATCATCGGCAGCGGCGGTGGAGCGGGGGGAAGGTGCGGGGGGTGCCTGTTGGCGGCGGTGGAGCGGGGGAGGGTGCGGGGGGCCGGGTGCTCGTCGGCGGCGGTGGAGCGGGGAGGGTTGCGGAGGGTCGTCGGTGGTGGTGCAGCTAGCGGGGGAGGGTGTGGGTGGGATCGAGATCGAGATAAAAAAGAACCCGCCCACTAGCCCGACTGGCCAGTACGCAGCACACACACCAGGAGGTCCTGGGTTCGATTCCCAGGCTCCCCAATATTTTTTATGCATTTTAAATCCTGTTTGATATTTATTTGTGTTTAAATATGTTCAAACTTGTTTAAATCATAACAGTAATATTTTTTTATAAAAACAGCAATAATTATTTAGAAAATATGTTCAAATTTGTTAATTGAAAATATCATCGCCGGCGGCGGTGGAGCGGGGGGAAGGTGCGGGGGGTGCCCGTTGGCGGCGGTGGAGCGGGGGAGGGTGCGGGGGGCTGGGTGCTCGTCGGTGGCGGTGGAGCGGGGGAGGGTTGCGGTGGGTCGTCGGCGGCGGTGGAGCTAGCGGGGGAGGGTGCGGGGGGTGCCCGTTGGCGGCGGTGGAGCGGGGGAGGGTGCGGGGGGGCCGGGTGCTCGTCGGCGGCGGTGGAGCGGGGGAGGGTTGCGGTGGGTCGTCGTCGGCGGTGGAGCTAGCGGGGGAGGGTGCGGGTGGGATCGAGATCGAGATCAAAAAGTGTCCATGAAAATATACACGGTGCGCCATTAGCAGTTTTGCAAAAAAGTAAAAAAAATATATACTAATGGCGCATTGCTTACAAGGTGCGCCATTACTTGGTAGAACTAGTAATGGCGCACTTTGGCACCATGCGCCATTAGAGTGTATGGAAAAATGGAAAAAAAATCAATACTAGTGGCGCACCGTGTGCCTGGTGCGCCATTAGTGTCTTCCACACTAATGGCGCACCTCCAACCGGTGCGCCATTAGTATATAGTAGTGGCGCACTACTTACCTGACGCGCCATTAGTATCAATCCTATCTATAGCCCTTTTCCTAGTAGTGTGACCTTTTGCAGTCCATCATGAACAAGGTTATCTATCAAGGTCTCTTTACATCACCTCTACATTTCAACTCTTGCCCTGATTTCCCTATGGTGCAGTATGTTGATAACACTTTGATTCTTATGAAAGCTGATGTATTGAGATGGCAGTCTTGAACTTCGAGTTCTCCTCTTCCAATTTGCTGACCGAAGCCAGCTTCTTGTTCGCAAGCGCCGTCTTCTCTCGCGCCTCCTTCTGAGCAGCAGCGAGGTCCAGATCCTTCCTTCATTCTCTCTAAAGAAACAACACTCTCCAGACGAGCTTGAAGCTGACGGTTTTCACTATGCACATCTGTTCATGTGAAGTCACTCGGTTCAAAGAGACTGAAAGAAAAAACACTGAAAGGTGCGAGCCACAAGGTGGACAAGTGTCGATTGGTTACCTCCCATGATGGCCGTTTCTTCCTGAGCAGACTTGAAGTTCTTCTTTGCCAGTTCAAGATCAAGATGGAGGCTTATTTGCTGCTTGTTCAACTCAGAAATTTGAGCCCCAAGATCACAGGACCTCTGCAGTAAGCGAGGGAGACATATCCGTCGACAGAAAGACAATCACAGTGAAAGTTACTCTAAGACTACTACCGAATCAAACTTTCAACAGTAGTCTCGGGGACTACACCCAGTGGGTGCACTTAGCGTGCCCCCACTAGTTTGGATCTACACTCGGCATGGTCTGCCCAGCTTGAGTAAAAAAAAGGCTCAGACCCCAGTCGACTGCCAGCAGTCGACCGTGGTCTCAGGGACTCCATCCAGTGGGTGCACTTAGTGTGCCCCCACCGGTTTGGATCAACACTCGACTCACCAACAGTCGAGTGGAGTGGAAGACATATTAGACTTCAAGACAAGCACACCCCAGTGGGTGATCGGATACGAAACACAGACCCATGATAGTAGATGCACACACAGGCAACAAAGCAACAACGGCAGTTTTTATGATTCAAAAGTTCAGTCGGGAGTTAACTGACCTTGACATTGGTCTGCAGAGCGGTGTTGGCGTTATAGGCCACCTGACTGGCCTCGTGCATCACCTTCACTTGTTCCATAACAATATCCACCTGACGAAGAGCCTCCCTGGCTGCACTCGGCGAGTCGTCTGGGGTTTGGTACACAACAAAGAGTGATGGCGCCAAGGCGGCCGAAGCAGCCACTGGGTCGGACGCATGGAGTTTTCACTGGAGCAGCATGAGCTGGAACAGTCGACCCTGATGGGCGATCCGTCGTCAGCGGGTCGGTGAATGTGACGTTGGTCCGAACCAGATCTCCGGATCGCTCGACCAACATCTCAAGCACCGGCGTCGACTGAGGGGCTTGAACCTCAAGTACTCTCCCGCTCAAGCCCTTGCCTTTCCTCCTCCTCTCCCTCAGAGGCACTTCTTCTTCATCATCATCAGGAAGCACAGCAACGTCACGTGGAACTGCAGCAAAAAGGGAAAAACAAAAGTTCAACTGACAGGCAATTCAATCGATGAAATAAGTTTAAATCAAGCAGACTTGCCAGCTCTGGAGGTGGCAACGTCGTTGGTTTCCTCATCTCCTCGGGCCTTGTCAATGTCCATATCAGTTGCGCAGAGGTTGGGCTGGAAAGATGCACGATCCACTCGGTAACCAACAGAAAGGCCAATCGGAAGAAAGGGACGCAGAAAGATGAAATTCTCACCCTAAGGCAACTGGAACATCCATCTTGATCCTCGGCAGAGTCTTCCGAGTCTTCTGGGGCACGACCTTGGGCTGCTTGGCCACCTTCTCAGTCGGCTCCGGAGTCGATGTCCGAGTCCGCTTCTGCGTTTGGGTACTTGGAGCCACATTCTTACCGTGCCCGCCCGCTGGGTCATCGTGTTGCTTGGATCGATGTTCCGAGCGGGGCGGCAAGTCGACTGCTTCTTCGTCGTCCGACTCGTCGCTTTCCTCTTCGTCTTCCTCTTCAGAGGTTTCCCAATCACCGCTTTCCTCCGCGCTGTCCCCACCCTCTTGACCTTGCTCCAGAACTGTTCTCCATTGGGCATGGAGTACATCTCAGTAAAAACCTACAGGACATGAAGTCGAGTAAAAGTCAGTCAGATTCAGAGGCAATCGGAATATGTACCCAAAAGCAGCCGGAGATAAAAGACACACCTTGTCTGGCTGATTCTCGTCACTGAAGGGGACGACTCTCCTGGATCCTCTGGGGTTTTCCTTGTTGCTTGTGATGCTCTTCAACCACAGGGCCACCGTTTTAGCTGGTACTTCCTTTGGATGAACCCGAGCAGTGTCGTCAGCCCCAGAGTACATCCACATAGGATGGTCACGAGCCTGGAGAGGCTAGATGCATCGACTAAGGAATACTTCCAGCAGATCCATGCGAGTGACGCCCTGGTTGATTAGTTGGACCACCCTCTCAACTAGCATGTTCGTCTCCATGCTCTCAGCAGCGGTTACTTTTAGCGAAGAAGGAGTCTGAACACGATCAAAAGTGAAGTGGGAGAGTCCGGTCGACTGGCCTGGGGTTGCAAGGTCCTGGCAGTAGAACCAGGTCGACTGCCAGCCCCTGGCCAATTCGGGGAGAGTCATGGAAGGGAAAGAGCTCCTCTACCTCTTCTGGATACCCAAACCTCCACACATCTGAATGACATGTGTTTTCTCGTCACTCGTGTTTGCTTTCTTCATCGACTGAGAACGGTTGGTGAAGATATGCTTAAAAAGACCCTAGTGCGGAAAACACCCTAGAAAATTCTCGCACATGAACACGAATGCGGCGAGATATGTGATGGTATTGGGAGAAAAGTGGTGGAGTTGGGCGCCGAAGAATTTTAAGAAACCGCGGAAAAAGGGGTGTTGAGGAAGTGAGAAGCCTCGGTCAACATGGTTGGCGAGCAGAACAACTCACCCGGTCGCGGCTGTGGCTCCGTCTCCCCCTCCGACAACCTCGCTGCACCCTTGGCGATCAGCCCTGACTCAACCAGCTCGTCCAGATCTTCCTGCCGAAGCGAAGACCGAATCCAATCGCCCTGGATCCAGCCCGGCGGCAACGCCGACCGCGACGACGACCCCCGCTGAGTCTTCTTGCCCTTCACCGCTCCCGTCGCCTTCTTCGCGATTCCAGCGCCGCCGTCTTTTCCTTCACCATTGCGGCGGAGCGGCGGCGTCGAGAGCGGAGGAGCTGGGCGCGGTGGAGAAGCGAGGAGAAAGGAAGAGATTGGGAGCGCACAGTGCAACGCCTCGGCCTCGTCGCTGTTTAAAGGCCCACTTCCAAGTGGCTGATGCACGGGCCCGGGCAATCCTGTCAAATCACCGCAGCAGTCGCGCCCCGAATACGTGGCGAAAAAGGTGGCATGGGGATCGAGGCATTCCTACTTATCCGTCCCGATTTCCGCAGCACGCTCCGCCCCGTGCGCTTCCCCGAAATTTCGAATCCCGCTGAATCCGGGGTATGTGATAACCAATCGCGTTGGAGATCTTGCAACGGAAGACAACAATCGACAAAATGATGCTACTAATTCACTTGACAACTTCTGAATCGATCGGGGCGACTGAAACAAAGCTTAAGGTCCAACACGAACCTCCCATTCAACGCAGGCACTCGTGAAGCACAAAGGTTGAAGCAAAATTCCCTTCAATCTTCTTTCCACTCGGTCCTCAATCCATTCGGGGGCTAGTGATGAGGATATAGACCTAGGGTAGGGTCATAGGCCTGACCTACGTGCCCTACCCAAGGTCATTACCCTAGAAGCAAAGAAGCTCAAGAGATAACAGGGAGTACCCAAGGAAGACGTCGAGTGCAATTCACTCGACCAGTCATTTCACTTGGGTATCCCAACTTTCCGAAGGTCACTCGACCATACAAGAAATCACTCGACCTATGAAGACCAGGAGTCAAACGAAACTACAACGGTTGGACATTCACTCCATGGTCTTCGTGGACATTAATGAAACTTAAGGCTGACATTATCAGTAACGCCCTTCCTTTATGTACATTGAACTCTTTGTAACGAAGGGGAGCTGGGGTCCTGGCGCACTCTATATAAGCCACCCCCCTCCTCTAGGACAAGGGTTTGCACCCCCTGTAACACACATGCATATACCGAAATCTCGTCGACCGCCTCCGGGCACCGAGACGTAGGGCTTTTACCTCCTCCGAGAGAGGCCTGAACTCGTAAACACTTGCGTACAACCTCACCGTAGCTAGGACCTTGCCTCCTCCTACGTACCACCTATTCTTACTATCAGTCTTAGTACCACGACAGCCTCTTCAGGCGATTTTTTCGCGCCGACGCTAAAAAAATGGCCCAGTCATGCCCCCAGGAGCCCGTTTTTCGCCGGCTTGGGCCGAAATCAGCGCCATCAGACCCAGGCCAAATCCAGCGTGCTGGGGGCGCCCGGGGGCGCTGGGGCGAGTGTTTTGACGCGAAAAGGCAGCGGGCCCGCCGAGTCAGCGAGACGGCCGCTTCGTCATCCTCATCATCTCGGTTCCCGCGGGAATCAATGCCAAGGCTGCCACCGCCGGTCAACCTTGCCATTGATTCCTCATCACGGGTGGCGTGTCATGGGGCGGCGCAGCGATGCCTCTCCTCGCGCCACGCATACACACGGGCGCGGCTATATAAGCCGGTGGCCTACCTCGCCTCTTGCCATACCATCCCTAGCCGCCGAGCTCTCCCTCTCCTGTGCGCCGCGGCTGATGCTTCTTCCCTCCCTTTCCCTCACTTCGACACCCAATGGCCGCGCGTTTCCCCAGCGACGCGGCGGTGGCCAACGGCTTCGGCCGCCGCTCACTCCATGAGTGGGAGTTGTGGCTCCTGTTCGAGGCCAACATCCCGCCGCCGCCAGACATGCGCGCCGGGCCGACGGGGTGGAGGCTCAGCAATGGGAGAGTGCCCATTCCCCCGTTGCCCGACGTCGAGGCGCGCCCCGCCTACTTCGCCGCCGAGATCGACCGCGTGCACGCCTCCCTCACCGATGAGCAGCTCGCCCTTCCCCAGTACGCCGCCGACAACCACGCGGCGTGGGCGGCGTACTTCGAGCGCCGCCAGGAGCGGAGGCTGGCGTCCACCAATGGGGCGCCGGTGGTGGGCGGTGCGAAGAACAGCGAGGTGCCCCACATGTGGTGGGGCGCCCCCAGCCACACGCTCGACGGTGTGCTGTCGTACCTTGAGGGCGGCAACGAACTGCCACTGGCATACCCCCCCCCCCCCACGGCGGCCGTCCCGGCCCACCGCCGGCGCGCCGGGCAATGGATGCCCAGGAGGTTTGCTCCCTCCTTGTCTTCCTCCTCGCACTCCTCCTCATGCTCTTCTTCCCACTCCTCCGGCTCTCCGGCCTTGCTCGGCGTCAAGGCCGAGCCCGCAGCGGAGACGTCGCTCGGCCGGCGCACTCGCAGCGTCGGCATCATAATACACGAGGGCGGCCTGCGCGCCTCCTCGTCGGCTCCTCCGCGCTTCGTCAAGCCAAAGACGGAGCCGGGGCTCACGCCCGTGAAAAGGGAGCCGGGGCTTCCCGCCGTGAAGATGGAGCACGTCGACGTGGAGCTCGACGACAAGGGGCCTTGAATTGGGCGCACAAGGACAACCTCAAGATGGAGATGGAGCGCCAGTGCACCGTCCTGCAGCACTTCGAGCAGCTTCCGGGGCCGCGACGAAGGAGGCGTCGTCATCCTCGACGACAGCGACGACGATAACGCGCCACCACCGCCGCCGGTCCGCCATGGCGACGCCGGCCAGGGGTCCAGCAGGGGCGTCCGCGTCAAGGAGGAGAAGGCCGGCGATGACGACGGCGGCGAGGATGGCGGCGACGAAGGCGACTACGCCGCGTTCAGCGACTTCTTCGCCCCTTAGTTGTAGTTTAGGCCTTTTTAGATAAATTTGCTATGTAAACCGCGAACATGTATAATATATGCCAAGTTTGCCGAATTTTAGCCGAGTTTAACTGAACTGTGCCAAATGTTTTTTTTAATTTAGACGTCGTCTAGGGGCGGCCCTGGGGTCAGCGCCTGGAAACCATCTGGCCCCCAGGCCTTTTTTTGCGCCGGCTCGCCTCCAGGTGATGATTTTACGCACCCCTGGGGACAACGGCCGGAGATGCTCTCAGTTCTCTGGACGAGTTCACTGTAGGTGATCTCCTTGCAAGCGTCCCGTCTTTGTTTTTCTCCAAAAAATGTGTAGACGTAGGAATCAAACTCGCGCCCTCCCGGAGAGCCGCCCTGCGCGGGGGTAGAGTGGTGTTTGCGAATATTCTCATGCTCAAACACCTTTTATTTATTCAAGTTAATTTATTTTTTTAAATTTCTGTTTCTTTATTTTGGTAGAAAATCCAAAAATAATGAAATTTTCCACTGTCTGAAAGACCAAGAATGCCTACTTTTTTAGAGTTGATTTGTTTTCTAACTTGCCATGTGTAATTTTTATTATATGTAGCATGGCATTTTCCATGTTTTCTTAATACCCACACGACATCTCTTAATGAGAGCATGGCATTTTCATAGTTAGTAACATGGCATTTTTATTATTAACAAGACGTCATTTTTATTATTAACAACATGCCATAATATTTATTATTAATCAAAATACCTTAGAAAATTGTTCTACGATCTCGGGTAAAAAAAATGCTATTTTTGTTAGTAGTAACATGGCATTTTTATTGTTAATAAAAATGGAAATTCTTTTATCAGGAGGATGGCAGTTTTTATTATAAACAGGTGGCTGTTTAATTTTGAGAGCTTGGTATTTTTATTATAAATAGGATGGCATTTTTAAAATTTTATTGCATGGCAGTTTTCTTTCTGGGCTTATTGAGATACAATATTTTATCCAGAGGATGGCAGTTTTAAAGTAGCACGGCAATTTTCATAAAAATTTTAGAGCACGGCATTTTCATAAATTTGTGCGTATTGTTTTGTTCATGGCATTTCTTATATAGAGAATGACATTTTTATAAAGTAGCACGGCAAATTTCATATTTTTTCGGAGCATCTCATTTATATAAATTTTGTGTTCATGGCATTTTTTATATAGAGGAAGGTAGTTTTTATAAAGTAGCACGTCAATTTTCCTATTTTTTTCAAAGCATTCATCTTTATAAATTTGTGTGTAATCTGTTATTCATGGCATTTAATATGAGGATGGCAGTTTTATAAAGTAGCACGACAAATTTTATACTTCTTTAGAGCATGGCATTTTTATAAATTTGTGTGTCATGGCATTTTTTTATATAGAGGACGGCAGTTTTATGAAAGTAGCACGGTAATTTTCATATTTTTTTGAAAGCACGGCATTTTCATAAATTTGTGCGTATTTTTTTTTTGTTCAGGACATTTTTCATATAGAGGATGGTAGTTTTAAAGTTTAGCATGACAACAACAAAATTTCTATATCACTCAACTTTTTGTGTTTTGTTTTAAAGCCACGACAATTGACAAACATTTAAATGGACCTTTTTAGGTCTCGGGGGTTCGCCTGCTCTGCCCTCTGGCGAACGACCAGGATCGGTCGCCAGGAGCACAACTGCATAACCCCCGGCGAACAAAGCGGCGGATGGGAGATCTCCCCTAGCAATCGATCGCTGGATATTAGGGTCCTATTTGTACAGATAGAAAACTACCAAAGGAGCTCTTATGCATAATGTGTGTAAATTATTATAGGCAGCAGATTTAATCCTAGTGACAGCCACTCATTGGCGTGTGGAAATTCGTCTTGAACAATGCATGAAACATGGATCAAGCTAGGGATGGCACCTGCAGGGTTTGGGTGCGGGTAGATCCACCCCATACCCTTACTCGTCTCATTTAAGCTTACCCACAAAATTTTCCCATACCCGTCACCTGACAGGGTAAATGGGTACCCATGGGTAAAAATATCCATGTTTCAATAACATCAATTTGAATGAAACATAATCATAAACAACAACATACAATCTTAATTTATAAACAACAACACATAATAATATTGATACATACTTATAAACAACAACACATTTTATACATTAACACTTTCTTGTGAACAAGAACACATCAAAGCTTCAAAACAGTCATAAATAGTAGTACATACTCATACACTTTAAGTTTTCACAAACTCACGGCAAAGGGTAGAGGTAAATTTTCTGTACTTTTTAGAATTTATAAGGGTACATGGGTATACGGGTATGTGTTATATGATCTTGTATCCGTACCCAGGAGTGGAGTTACAGGGTGTCCAGGGTGGGCCGCGGCCCACCCTAGAATTTTGGGATCAGCCTCCCTATACCTACGGATCCCTAACTGGGCCAGAGCAAAACTGGCCCAATAACGTTTATTTGTTGACCAAGGACGAACACGACTTACCCAACCAGGCCCTCACATCGAGCAGAACCAGCCGCAGAGCCGCCCCGTCCCGACGCCCTCGCACAGCCGTGCCCTGGCGCCATAGCTGGTCGCCACTCCTCCCTCCTGTGGTCCTCTCTCTCCCTCCCGCGGTTCCATCGCTCGGATCCAGTCGCGCCCATAGCGTCCCGCCCCCTGCCAGCTGCCGCCTTGCGCCCTTGCGGGTTGCGGCTTTGCCCCTGGCCGCTGCAAGTGAATGGCTGCCATGGCACCGCCCAGTCGGCATCCTAGCCTTTCCAGGCTTCCAGCACAGCTAGTGGTCGCCTGATTTGACATGTCCATCTCAAAGCTCGCCCACTGCCCTTATTCCCCAATTGTAATTTTTGTTTCTTCTTTAATTTAGGGTTTCTACCAGTACACGACCTGATTAACGTTGCACATCATTTTGTGTTAAATTTTGTCATCGTGATAGATAGAAAAGAAATTATTATTGCATAATATTGAAGAATAAAGAGGACATGAGACATTGCTTCTCTTTTTCATAGACATGCTTTGAAGATAGGGAAGAAGGATCCGCCGGCTGTGGCAAAAGAAAAAACCGATGAACTTCTCAAGGTATGTATTATGGTCCATGTAGTATATACTATGTAGATTCTTTGTCCAAAACGGCGATTTAGTTGAGAATTTTAGTGTGTTTATAAGACCATATTGATCTATTTCTATATGATATTAGTAATTAGTTGAAACAATCACATCTCATATTGCATCTCAAAAAAAGGGCGGACCATCCTGTTGTCAAATGCTAGCTCCGCCACTGTCCGTAGCCACTCTACCCAATTGGTTTGAGACTTTCCTTTTTACATACCTTTGGGTAACTTTTTGTTCCATCTCTTTAACCTAATAGGGATTTTTACCCGCAGGGTACATGGGTAATGGGTACACATTGCCATCCCTAGACCACTGACCAGGCAAGATCAGGGCCGAGAAACTTGACTCTTTAGGGGGAAATACACTTTGTTTCCTGGTTGTATATGCACGTTATATGGGGATTTTCTTTTTAATATTTTAATACAAAGTCAAAATAGGTAAGAACTATTTTGACAAAATACTTGACTTACTTTTGCACCAGTATATAAATCTCGACGAAAAAAAAACAAAAGTTGACCTCACAGCAAAAAAGACAAAATTTATTTGCTATTATAGGTCACTATTCACACTATTTTAGCCAAAAAATTGTCTTTTTTAAAAGAAGTCAAAGGGATACTTTTTCTGGATTTTATTTCTCACGAGTACAATAGAAGGTCAAGTTTATTTCAAAAATATTTTCAGGATTTGTTGACTTTTTGTTGAATTACTGTTTTTTTTCCCATATAGGGTGCATATGTCCCATAGACCAAAAATTCCCCTCCACTCTTTAGGTCACTATAAGGTCATCGCTAATCACGCAGTATCCGAGCTTTTTTATGCTTGTTTCGCCTAATTCAAGTTGCAAGAGACATGCACTCTGCAAGCGCAGGTTCGCACGTGATTCATTCCATGCGATTGTCAAAGGAAACCTATATGCAGTTAATGTATACCAGAGCAGCACTTTCTCAGCACATCATGCCTGCATGGAATGGTTCTTGACGTTTTCCACTCAATATTGAACAAGTCCGGCCGGCGAGGAGAGCAAGGCGGAGGCACTGATCCCTTGCAGCATTCAACGGTCAACCTCCCACGCACACCGGCACCGCGAGATCTCGAGGCCGATCACACGGCCGACGCGCAATCAGTAAGCAACTTGATCCCTCGACGACAGGAGGAGACATGGCATCTAACGTCGACGGTCAGCCGCTTGAGCTGACTGGACGCGCGCCCGCTCCGGTGGAAATTCGCGTCCATCTCAACGTGCGTCGCCCATGTTAGCAAACTAGACTCTCGCAGCTCACGATCACAGAGGAGACAAGGGTTTTTGCGTCGCGTGCAAAACTTGCGACTTTTCCCGTTTTCTTTCTCGCTATTTATTCGTTACAAAGAAGGAGAAGCAGGTGGAGATCCTATCTATGCGCCACGACCCGCCGTGCTCGCGCCATCCCACGAGCGCTGATCGTGCCTCCTAGTCCACCTGCGAGGCTGCCGGTCCGCGGTGACCACGTCCAGCCCGCCCAAGCTAGCTACTTGCATCGCACGCACATGTTGCGGCTCATGCAGTCCGTTTATTTTGACAGAAAATAAAACTAGACTAAAACCCTAAAAACCAACATCTAGATTAGCTAACAAATCACCCCCTAATCTTGATGTTGCCGAATTATTTCAACCATGCCGATCCTCTTCTTCAGTCCCTGGAAGATGAGACGTCCAAGTGCCTTTGTTAGGGCATCAACCAGTTGATCACTTGTCCTCATGTAGTCGATGAGGATCCGCCCTTGTTCCACGCACTCGCAAATGAAGTGGTACCTGATCTCAATGTGTTTGCTGCGATCGTGGAAGACAGGGTTCTTCGCGAGAGAGATCGCCGACTTGTTGTCGACGAGGAGCATCGGCGGTATTGCTTCCTTGTTCAGCATCTCGCCAAGGAGCCGTGCCAGCCAAATGCCTTGGCAGGCCGCTGTGGTGGCAGCCATGTATTCGGCCTCGCACGAGGAGATCGCCACCACCCTTTGCTTCTGAGAATGCCAGCTCACCGGGCTCTTGCCGAGGAAGAAGATCACCCCCGTCGTGCTCTTCCTGTCGTCCATGTCCCCGGCATGATCCGAGTCGCTGTAGCCGGTTAGCCACAGCTCCCCTTCGCCGTCCTCATATGCGCAGCCGTGATCCAGCGTCCCCGCCACGTATCGCAAGAGGTGCTTCACGGCGGCGTAGTGGTTGGAGGCGGGCTTCTCCATGAACCTGGTCAAGTACCCGACTGCAAACGTAATGTCGGGTCTCGTGTGTACCAGATACCGCAGCCCGCCGATGATGCTACGATACTTCGTCTTGTCCACCGGGGCCGCAACGCTCTCCTTGCTCAGTTTGAGCCGAGCCTCCATAGGAGTGTTGCTAGGGTTGCAGTCCTCCATGCCCGCACGCTCTAGCAGCCGCTTGGCGTAGGCTGCCTGCCCGAGCACGATCCGGTCGCGCTCCTGGCTCTCCTCGATCCCGAGGTAGTAGCTGAGCTTGCCCAAATCGCTCATGCAGAACAGCCTGGTCATTTGCTGTTTGAAGGCGTCGATCTCCGATGTGGCCGCGCCGGTGATGATGAGGTCATCTACGTAGACTCCGACGATGAGGAGAGAGCCGCCTATGCCGCGTCGGTACACCGCGTGCTCCGACGGGCAGCGCTCGAAGCCCAGCTCGCAGAGGCTCTCGTCCAGCTTTGCGTTCCAGGCCCTCGGCGCCTGGCGGAGCCCTTACAGCGCCTTGCGGAGGCGCAACACTTTGTCCTCCTGGCCGGCCACAGCGTACCCAGGCGGCTGCTGCACGTAGACTTCCTCGAGCAGGTCCCCGTTCAGGAATGCGGACTTGACATCCATATGATGAACCTGCCAGCCGTGGTGCGCCGCGAGTGCGACGAGCACGCGCACCGAGTCCATTCTCGCGACTGGAGCGAAAACTTCCTCAAAGTCGATGCCCTGCCGCTGGACGTAGCCTTTTGCCACCAAGCACGCCTTGTGCTTTACCACGGCACCACGAGCATCCTTCTTCAGTTTGTAGACCCATTTTAGGCCGATCGGACGGTGACCGGGTGGGAGCTCGCTTAGCTCCCAAGTGTTGTTGGCGATTATGCTCTACATTTCTTCGTCCATCGCTGCGTGCCATCCCTGCTCCCTCTCCGCCTCAGTGAACGAGGCCGGCTCCTCGCCCGCGAGAAGACACAGGTCGTTGTCGCTGTAGACAGCCTCCACCTCCTCTGTCGTGTCCCACACGTTCTCGAGGGTGCGGTACCGGCGCAGCGCCTCCACGCCGGCAGGTGCTTCTGACGCACCAGTGGGCGGTGAGACGAATTCAACGCCTGTTGGTGTCGAGATCGGCATTCCGTATGTCGGGGAGGCAGGTGAGTGTGTGCAAATCACGCTCTGTAGCGTGGATGGCTCGGCATTGGGCGTGGGCACCGCGTCTTGTGCACCCGGAGCGTGCACCGGCTCCGCCTGGGCGCTGGTCGTAGATGCAGGCACCAGCTCGACGGTGAAGGTGTCCATGCCAGTGCTCTGTCCTTCTGCCACGGAGCTCCAGTCCCACGATGCGCTCTCGTCGAACACAATGTCGCGCGAGACATGAGCACGCCCGGAGGGCGGGTGATAGACACTGTAAGCCGCTGATCCAGGCTCGTACCCGAGAAACACCATGGGCACGCTGCCATCATCCAGCTTCTTCACGTTCGGGCGTGTCACCTTCACATGAGCGACGCACCCAAAGGTACGGAAGTGCTAGACGCTTGGCCGGCTCCCACACCACGCCTGGTATGGGGTCATGCCGGTCATGCTCTTGGTTGTCACCCTGTTGAGCAGGTGCACCGCAGTCATCACGGCCTCGCCCCAGAAGCGAGCCGGAACACCCTTGAATTTGTTAGCTAATCTAGATGTTGGTTTTTAGGGTTTTAGTCTAGTTTTATTTTCTGTCAAAATAAATGGACTGCATGAGCAGCAACATGTGCGTGCGATGCAAGTAGCTAGCTTGGGCGGGCTGGATGTGGTCACCGCGGACCGGCAGCCTCGCAGGTGGACTAGGAGGCACGATCATCGCTCGTGGGATGGCGCGAGCAAGGCGGGTCGTGGAGCATAGATAGGATCTCCACCTGCTTCTCCTTCTTTGTAACGAATAAATAGCGAGAAAGAAAACGGGAAAAGTCGCAAGTTTTGCACGCGACGCAAAAACCCTTGTCTCCTATGTGATCGTGAGCCGCGAGAGTCTAGTTTGCTAACAAGTGGTATTCAGAGCCTCGTTTAGCGATCCCGGCGAGCATGTCCGATCACAAAGAACAGCCGGACGCGGCTATGGTGGCGGCCGCCGCGGCCCTCAACGCAGGTGGGGGCGGGCTGGCGCGCTTGGCGACTCCACCACGGGAGCGCAGCCGCGGGCGAAGCCGCGTGAGGCGGGAACGGCAGGTGGTGATCCACCAGGTGGCGGCCTCGGAGCGCGCGCCGTTCGTGCCGAGCGCCGGCACCACTTTCCCGACCCTCACCTCGACCAACTATATCGAGTGGTCGCTGGTGATGAAGGTCCACCTGGAGTCCTGGGGGCTCTGGGACGCGATCGAAGGCAACGCGCAACACGTGTGCGATGACAAGTCGGCGCTCTGCGTCCTCCTCCGAGCCATTCCGCTGGAGATGCTCGGCGTCCTCGTCGTCAAGGAAACGGCCAAGGCGGCCTGGGACACCATCAAGGTCATGCGGATGGGGGTGCACCGTGTGCGGGAGGCCACCGCGCAGCGACTCTGTGCGGAGTTCGAGCAGATCGCCTTCCACAACGGCGAGACCCTCGACGCCTTCGAGATGCGGATCACCAGCCTCATCAACCAGCTGCGCACCCTTGGCGACAACGTCGAGGAGGTACGTGTCGTTCAGAAGCTACTGCGTGTGGTTCCCCCCGTTACTCGCAGATCGCGGTGGCGATAGAAACCCTTCTCGACCTGAGAACGATCTTGGTTGAGGAGCTGATCGGCCGGCTGAGGACCGCCGAGGAGCGCTGCATAGCACCCGCGCCGAGCCAAGGCGGCGGGCAGCTATATCTCACTGAGCAGCAGTGGGAGGCATGCAAGCAGGCGTGCGAGAGCGGCCAGGGCTCCGGCGGCAGCGGCAACGGAGGCGGGCAAAACAACCGCCACGGGAAGAACCAGGGGCGGAGGAACGACGCCCGCCCACCTCAGAACGCCGGCGGCTCTGGAGGCTCTGGCGGTGCTGGCGGCTCCGGCGGTCGCGGCGGCGGCCGCGACATGAGCAAAGTGAAGTGCTACAACTGCAACAAGCCGGGGCACTTCTCGCGGGACTGCACCGAGCCCCGGTGTGAGCGCAAGGAGCAGGCACATCTGACGAAGGGCGGGACCGAGGAGTTCACGCTCCTCCTGGCGAGCCTGCACGTGCTCACCGCGGCCACGACGACGGGCACGGAGCTCGTCCTGCTCAACGAAGAGCGCTCCCAGGCTCGCCCCGCGCCTGACGGTGGAGGATGCGACACCTCCTGGTTCCTTTACACCGGGGCTAGCAACCATATGTCCGGGCGGCGGGAAATCTTCTCCGAGCTGGACTGCGGCGTGCGCGTCTCCGTCAAACTTGGTGATGGTTCAGTGCTGCCGATCGAGGGGAGAGGAACCATCCTTTTCCAGTGCGTCAACGGTGAGCATCTGGTTCTGTCAGAAGTGTATTACATTCCCAGCTTGTGCAACAATATTGTCAGCGTAGGCCAGCTGGATGAGAACGGCTACAAGGCGCACATCTCTCATGGTGTGCTGCAGTTGCGTGATCCGGGCGGGCGGCTACTCGCGCGAGTGCAGCGCAACCACGGGCGCCTGTATGTGCTGCGCCTGAACCTGGCGCGTCTGGTGTGCCTCGCAGTGCACGCCGGCGAGGACGCATGGCTGTGGCACGCGCGCTACGGCCACATTGGGTTCCAGGCGCTCCGATCACTCGCACGGAGGGGCATGGTGCATGGTCTGCCCCTCCTCAACGAGGTGGACCGCGTCTGTGAGGCATGCCTGATGGGGAAGCACCGTCGAGCTCCTTTTCCTCGCCAAGCACTGAACCGCGCCAGGAAGGTGCTTGAGCTTGTGCACGCGGATTTGTGCGGGCATATCTCCCCTGCTACATCGGGCGGGAAGCGGTACTTCCTCGTGCTCGTCGATGGCAAGAGCCGCTTCATGTGGCTGCGGCTGCTCACGACGAAGGACGAGGCGGAGACGACGCTCCGTCAGTTCCAGGCAGCAGCAGAGCGCGAATCCGGCCACCGACTCAAGACCCTGCACACTGATCGTGGCGGTGAATTCAACTCCACCAGCCTTGGGGAGTTCTTCACGGAGTTGGGAGTGCACCGTCAGCTCACTGCCCCATACTCGCTGCAGCAGAACGGCGTGGTCGAGCGCCGTAACCAAACGGTCATCGGCATGGTGAGGAGCTTGCTCAAGGCCAAGGGTGTTCCGGCTCGCTTCTGGGGCGAGGCCATGACGACTGCGGTGCACCTGCTCAACAGGGCGACAACCAAGAGCGTGACCGGCATGACCCCGTACCAGACATGGTGTGGGAGCCGGCCAAGCGTCCAGCACTTTCGGTGCATCGCTCATGTGAAGGTGACACGCCCGAACGTGAAGAAGCTGGACGATCGTAGCGTGCCCATGGTGTTTCCCGGGTATGAGCCTGGATCAGCGGCTTACCGTGTCTATTACCCGCCCTCCGGGCGTGCTCATGTCTCGCGCGATGTTGTGTTCGACGAGAGCGCATCGTGGGACTGGAGCTCCGTGGCAGAAGGACAGAGCGCCGGCATGGACACCTTCACCGTTGAGCTGGTGCCTGCATCTACGACCAGCGCCCGGGCGGAGCCGGTGCATGCTCCGGGCGCACACGACGCGGTGCCCACGCCCAATGCCGAGCCATCCACGCTACAGAGCGCGATCTGCACGCCCTCACCTGCCTCCCCGGCGTACGGAACGCCGATCTCGACGCTAACGGGCGTTGAATTCGTCTCACCGCCCATTGGCGCGTCGAAAGCACCTGCCGGCGCGGAGGCGCCGCGCCGTGACCGTACCCTCGAGAACATGTGGAACATCGTGACCGTACCCACGATCAGTGTGCAGGGTCTTGAGTCGGTGGCCGGATTCGCGCTCTGCTGCTGCCTGGAACTGACGGAGCGCCGTCTCCGCCTCATCCTTCGTCGTGAGCACCTGCAGCCACATGAACGGCTCTTGTCGTCGACGAGTAGGAGGAAGTATCGCTTCCAGCCCGGTGTAGCAAGGGAGATAGGCCCGCACAAATCCGCGTGCACAAGCTCGAGCACCTCCCCGGCGCAGTTTAGTGCTTGGCGAGGTAAAGGAGCTCGATGGTGCTTCCCCGCCAGGCATGCCTCGCAGACGCGGTCCACCTCGTTGAGGAGGGGCAGACCATGCACCATGCCCCTCCGTGCGAGTGATCGGAGCGCCTGGAACCCAATGTGGCCGTAGCGCACGTGCCACAGCCACGCGTCCTCGCCGGCGTGCACTGCGAGGCACACCGGACGCGCCAGGTTCAGGCGCAGCACGTACAGGTGCCCGTGGTTGCACTGCACTCACGCGAGTAGCCGCCCGCCCGGATCGCGCAGCTGCAGCACACCATGAGAGATGTGCGCCTCATAGCCGTTCTCATCCAGCTGGCCTATGCTGACAATATTGCTGCACAAGCTGGGAATGTAATACACTTCTGACAGAACCAGATGCTCACTGTTGAGGCACTAGAAAAGGATGGTTCCTCTCCCCTCGATCTGCAGCGCTGAACCATCGCCAAGTTTGACGGAGCCGCGCACGCCACAGTCCAGCTCGGAGAAGATTTCCCGCCGCCCGGACATATGGTTGATGGCCCCGGTGTCCAGGAAATAGGAGGTGTCGCATCCTCCACCATCCGGCGCGGGGCGAGCCTGGGAGCGCTCTTCGTTGAGCAGGACGAGCTCCGTGCATGTCGTCGTGGCCACGGTGAGCGCGTGCAGGCTCGCCAGGAGGAGCGTGGACTCCTCGGTCCCGCCCTTCGTCAGATGTGCCCGCTCCTTACGCTCACGCCGGGGCTCGGTGCAGTCCCGCGAGAAGTGCCCCGGCTTGTTGCAGTTGTAGCACTTCACTTTGCTCATGTCGCGGCCGCCGCCGCGACCGCCGAAGCCGCCAGTACCGCCAGAGCCTCCAGAGCCGCCGGCGTTCTGAGGTGGGCGGGCGTCGTTCCTCCGCCCCTGGTTCTTCCCGCGGCGGTTGTTCTGCCCGCCTCCGTTGCCGCTGCCGCCGGCGCCCTGGCCGCTCTCGCGTGCCTGCTTGCGTGCCTCCAACTGCTGCTCAGTGAGATACAGCTGCCCGCCGCCTTGGCTCGGCGCGGGCGCGACACAGCGCTCCTCGGCGGTCCTCAGCCGGCCGATCAGCTCCTCAACCGAGATCGTTCTCAGGTCGAGAAGGCTTTCGATCGCCACTGCGATCTGCGAGTAACGGGGGGGGGGGGCACATGTAGTAGCTTCTGAACGACACGTACCTCCTTGACGTTGTCGCCAAGGGTGCGCAGCTGGTTGACAAGGCTGGTGATCTGCATCCCGAAGGCGTCGAGGGTCTCGCCGTCGTGGAAGGCGATCTGCTCGAACTCCGCACGGAGTCGCTGCGCGGTGGCCTCCCGCACACGGTGCACCCCCATCCGCATGACCTTGATGGTGTCCCAGGCCGCCTTGGTCGTTTCCTTGACGACGAGGACGCCGATCATCTCCGGAGGAACGGCTCGGAGGAGGACGCCGAGAGCCGACTTGTCGTCGCGCACGTGTTGCGCGTTGCCTTCGATCGCGTCCCAGAGCCCCCAGGACTCCAGGTGGACCTTCATCACCAGTGACCACTCGATAGAGTTGGTCGAGGTGAGGGTCGGGAACGTGGTGCCGGCGCTCGGCACGAAAAGCGCGCGCTCTGAGGCCGCCGCCTGGTGGATCACCACCTGCTGTTCCCGCCTAACGCGGCTTCGCCCGCGGCTGCGCTCCCGTGGTGGAGTCGCCGAGCGCACCAGCCCGCCCCCGCCTGCGTTGAGGGCCGCGGCGGCCGCCGCCGCAGCCGCGTCCGGCTGTTCTCCGTGATCGAACATGCTCGCCGGGATCGCTAAACGAGGCTCTGAATACCATTGGTTAGCAAACTAGACTCTCGCAGCTCACGATCACAAAGGAGACAAGGGTTTTTGCGTCGCCTGCAAAACTTGCGACTTTTCCCGTTTTCTTTCTCGCTATTTATTCGTTACAAAGGAGAAGCAGGTGGAGATCCTATCTATGCGCCACGACCCGCCGTGCTCACGCCATCCCACGAGCGCTGATCGTGCCTCCTAGTCCACCTGCGAGGCTGCCGGTCCGCGGTGACCACGTCCAGCCCGCCCAAGCTAGCTACTTGCATCGCACGCACATGTTGCGGCTCATGCAGTCTGTTTATTTTGACAGAAAATAAAACTAGACTAAAACCCTAAAAACCAACATCTAGATTAGCTAACAGCCCACGAAACGCGGCCGTGCCTATTGCATGCCTTCGTCGTCGTTGGTCCGGGACGACCCTATAAATATGTCATCCGTAAACCAGCCAGAGCAAACAACACACGACACGAAACGGTCTTCATCTCTCTAGTGGCTAGTGCGAAAGGAAGATGGCGACTAAGCTCGCAGCGCTCGTCGTCTTGGCCGCGTTCCTCGCCGGGCCGGCGGCGTGCAAGGGCGCCATCATGTGCTTCAACGGCTGGCTGAGGCTACCCACCTACAACCAGAGTTTTGGATTTCGTCCGAAGAAAACGAAGTCCGTCCGAAATTCGTCCATCCCGTTTGGGCCCGGTAATTGGGCAAACCGGTCAAAAAATTCGCCCATTTATGATGTTTCAGCCCAGCCCAAGGTCCAATATAGCCCACAGACGTCTCCCAGTAGCGTATAAACTGCCAGCGAGCCTTCCCTAACCCTAAATTTCGTTTTCCCCATCTCCACTCATGTGCGGCGGCTGCAGCCGACCCATGGAGGCGAGGCAGCGCCGCCTCCGCCCAACCTCCTCCTCCTCGAGCGCTCTACATCCTCCCAGCCTCCTCCTCCTCAAGAACTCCTCCGCCCAGTGTTCTTCTCTTTCCCATTCATGGAGGGTGAAGGTCCTGGCCGTGGTTTGCCGTGTGCACGGGGCAACCATGTCGACGACAGCAATGGAGCCTGGCCATATGAGGTTCATGCATAGATTCCAGTACTAGATTTTGTTGTATGGCTAATACTGGACAAATAAAGATATGTTGTTCAGGTTTATTTTGAAGTTATGGTCAAATTTTGTTCAAATTTTGAAATTTAGTTTGTAATTTTCGTCCGAAACTTTCCGAAAAAAATCCGAAAAGACGAATTTCGCCCATTTCGCCCTGGCCCGGTAAAATCTCCAAAACGAAATCCAAAACCGTGCCTACAACCCGTGGCTCTGTTCTCGGGGTTAGGGCTTGGCCACGGCTACTACGACAACAGGTGGTCGAGGTTGTACTGCCCCAGAGCGGAAGGGATTGTGAGGGGTGCCGTGAGGGACGCCGTGGCCGCGTACCCTGGCATTGGTGCGGGGCTCATCCGTCTCTTCTTCCATGACTGCTTCGTTCGGGTACGAGCACAGCTCGTTGATTATTCTAGCTTATTAGCTAACTGCATTGCCGTTCAAGTAGATCAACATGTTCTTTACGAGGTCTTTATGTCATAATGTTATATTCAGGGGTGTGATGCTTCCGTCCTCCTCACAACGACCAACTCCAATAACAGCGACACGGAGAGGGAAGGCCTTCCGAACAAGAACAGCCTGCGAAGGTTCGAGGTGATCGACGCGGCCAAGGCGGCGATCGAGGCCGCCTGCCCCGGCAAGGTCTCGTACGCCAACATTGTCGCCTTCGCCGCCCGCGACGCGTCCTACTTCCTCAGCAACCGCAGGATCAACATCCGGATGCCGGGTGGCTGCTACGACGGGCGCGAGTCCTTCGCCAACAAGACCGACCAGCTGCCCGGGCCCTTCTCCAATGTCACGGAGCTCCAGGCGAGTTTCGTGGCCAAGGGGCTCACCTCAGACGAGATGGTCACGCTCTCCGGCGCGCACACAATCGGCCGTGCCCGCTGCATGTTCTTCTCCAGCCGCTTCTCTGAAATGGACCCGACATTTGCCGCCAAGCTCAGGACCAGTGCAACGGCAACGACGACACCAATGTGAACCAAGACGATGTGACCCCCTATGTCCTGGATAAGCAGTAGTACCAGAACGTGATCGACAGGAAAGTGTTGTTCACCTCGGACGCCGTGCTCAACTCGACGGAAATGATGACGCAGGTGAGAGAAAACGCAAACAGGGCAGGAGCGTGGGAGAGGAAGTTTGAAAGAGCCATGGAGAATATGGGGAAAATCGGGATCAAGAACAGAGCCGACCAAGGCGCAGAGATCAGGAAAGTATGCTCAAGAGTCAACAACTAAAGTTGGCGAGTAGTAATGCGGGGTGGCTGGCCGGCTCCATGGCGGGATCGCCTGATGGACGAGATGTAACTTCGTCTAGCTACTGTCATTGTTGGTTTTCTCACACTAAAACTCGGTGTGTGTGTGTGTTTTGCGATTCAACCTTGCTGCCTTTTATTATCTAAGTGGCCTCAGCTACGACAATTTCACAAATATAATCCGGTGGAATATCGAACCATGTCTTCCATGAATTATTCAGGCAGCCATTTCTAGCTAGTTTATCTGTCGCAGAATTTGCGGTTCGATTAGCTCAAACCACAGTAAATTCATCATGTGAGGAGAGAAGCACTTTGATCTTTTCGATGAGGGGGCCATACCGGGATCTAGCCAGTTCCAAACTTGACAAAGCCTGCATGACACCCCGGTTGTCTGTCTCGACCACAATCTTCCGGGCACCCACCGCGATGGCAAGCTGGATCCCTCTCCTGCACGCCAACAGCTCTGCATGTTCCGGGTCAACAACCTTAGGAACAAAACGACAAGAGCCTCCCACAAACATGCTATGATGGTCACGCACGACCGCTCCACCGCTTCCCGAACCGTCCACCTACCTTGGACTGGAGGTTGCCAAGGCTCCGTTGGCCTTCCTCCCTGTGTGGTTATCGGCGAGGCCACTAGTAGAAAAGGGGGCAATGGTCCAGGCCGGGTCAGCCCATTAGTCCCGGTTCAATCCAGAACCGGGACCAATGGGGGCATTGGACCCGGTTCGTGAGCCCCGGGGGCCGGCCGGGCCACGTGGGCCATTGGTCTCGGTTCGTCTGGACCTTTTGGTCCCGGTTGGTGGGATGAACCGGGACGAATGTGCCTTGGTCCTGGCCCACCATCATTGGTCCCGGTTGGTGGTCTGAACAGGGACCAAAGGCTTCCATTTAGTCCCGGTCCAAGCCACGAACCCGGACCAATTAATTGCCTATATATACCCCTCACCCGCGAGCAGAGCACACTCACTGTTCTGTTTTTCGTGGCCGGCGAGGAGAGAGCTTTGTGGTGCTCTAGCTCACCTCCTATGCACGCGAGGTGTTCGATGGAATGCCCGAGCCACACTACTTAAGCTTTCTCCTCTCCAAGGTCGACCTCCAAGCTCCATTTTCCTTAATATTTGTCTAGGTTTAGCGGTCCGTCACGTCCCATCCCCGTCTTCACCGCCGTCGATCGCCCGTGCCGATCTCGTCGCCAGCACCACCGTGGTGAGCCTCTTGTTCTTATCTTCTTTCTGAAAGGAAAAAAAATCTTACTTGTATGTTTATATAGATACTTGTATAATTTTCTTACTTTTATTATTGCATTTTATATAGTGCGATGGTTTTGGTATCCGCCCCGTCGGCCCTCGTCCTGTCTATGATTCGGATGTGGTATATATTATCTTTTCATAACTATTGGTTCATCTATTGTTTATGACAATTATGCCGACCAACATGACATAGATTTTATTTATCTAGGAGGTTGTTGAACCGGAAATTCCAACCGACCCTACTGTCGAGAGGTTAAATTTAGTTGAAGAAGAAAACAATTTCTTGAAGGAAAAAATTAGAAAAATCAAGGAGGAGAAGATGATATTGGAGTTGCATGTTGCAGATGTCGTGGATGATCACAAGATCAAGATGGATGCAATGCGCTAGCAGATTAGAAAGATTAGAAAATATGCCATTCATACCGAGGCTTGGTATCATTATGTTGTTGGATCAGTTGTTACATTGGTTGCGATTATGATCGCATTTGTTTTTGCATTGAAATGTTTTACATAGTTTCAATGTATGGTTTAATTAATTTAGATGCTCTGCAGAGCTTTATGTTGTTAGATGAGAACTATGTATGTACTTTGGTTTTAATGTGATGATGAACTTCTATTAATTTGGTCACTTAATTATCTATTCATGATGTTCTGTAATGATTTTTGACACACTTAATTATATATAATGCACGCAGATGAACCGGCAATGGATGTACGGTTCAAGACACACCTCCGAGTACATTAAGGGCGTGCATGAGTTTCTCAAAGTGGCTGAGGCAAACAAGCAGAATGGTTTTATGTGTTGTCCATTCCCTATATGTGGGAATACGAAGTCTTACTCTGACCGGAAAATCCTTCACACCCACCTTCTTTACAAGGGTTTCATGCCACACTATAATGTTTGGACGAGCCACGGAGAAATAGGGGTTATGATGGAAGACGGCGAAGAAGAAAAGTACGATGACAACTATGTGCCCCCTGAATACGGTGATGCTACTGGAGATCAAGAGGAACCAGACGATGTGCACGATGATGCTGTAACAGGCGAAGCTGCTGAAGATCAAGAGGAACCAGACGATGTGCCCGATGATGATGATCTTCGCCGGGTCATTGTCGATGCAAGGACGCAATGCGAAAGTCAAAAGGAGAAGCTGAAGTTCGATCGCATGTTAGAGGACCACAAAAAAGGGTTGTACCCCAATTGCGAAGATGGCAACACAAAGCTCGGTACCATACTGGAATTTCTGCAGTGGAAGGCAGAGAATGCTGTGCCTGACAAAGGATTTGAGAAGCTACTGAAAATATTGAAGAAGAAGCTTCCAAAGGATAACGAATTGCCCGATAGTACATACGCAGCAAAGAAGGTCGTATGCCCTCTAGGATTGGAGGTGCAGAAGATACATGCATGCCCTAATGACTGCATCCTCTACCGCGGTGTGTACAAGGATCTGAACGCATGCCCGGTATGTGGTGCATTACGATATAAGATCAGACGAGATGACCCTGGTGATGTTGACGGCGAGCCCCCCAGGAAGAGGGTTCCTGCGAAGGTGATGTGGTATGCTCCTATAATACCATCGTTGAAACGTCTGTTCAGAAATGGAGAGCATGCCAAGTTGATGCGATGGCACAGTGAGGACCGTACGAAAGACGGGAAGTTGAGAGCACCCGCTGACGGGTCGCAGTGGAGAAAAATCGAGAGAAAGTACTGGGATGAGTTTGCAAGTGACCCAAGGAACATATGGTTTGCTTTAAGTGTGGATGGCATTAATCCTTTCGGGGAGCAGAGCAACAATCACAGCACCTGGCCCGTGACTCTATGTATGTATAACCTTCCTCCTTGGATGCGCATGAAGTGGAAGTTCATTATGATGCCAGTTCTCATCCAAGGCCCTAAGCAACCCGACAACGACATTGATATGTACCTAAGGCCATTAGTTGAAGAAATTTACAGCTGTGGAATGGAAATGGTGTACGTACGTGGGATGAGCACAAACAGGAGGAATTTTACCTAAAGGCGTTGCTATTCGTGACCATCAACGATTGGCCCGCTCTCAGTAACCTTTCAGGACAGACAAACAAGGGATACCATGCACACATGCATTGTTTACTTGACACCGATAGTATATACCCGGGAAGCTGCAGGAAGAATGTGTACCTGGGCCATCGTCGATTTCTTCCGACCAACCATCAATGTCGAAAGAAAGGCAAGCATTGCAAAGGCAAGGCAGATCACCGGAGGAAGCCCGCCATGCGTACCGGTGATCACGTACTTGCTATGGTCAATGATTTACACGTAATCTTTGGAAAGGGTCCCGGCGGACTAGCTGTTCCGAGTGACGCTGGGGGAAACGCACCTATGTGGAAGAAGAAATCTATATTTTGGGACCTGCCCTACTGGAAAGACCTAGAGGTCCGCTCTTCGATCGACGTGATGCACGTGATGAAGAACCTTTGCGTGAACCTGCTAGGCTTCTTGGGAGTGTATGGGAAGACAAAAAATACAGCTGAGGCACGGGAGGACCTACAACGTTTGCACGAAAAAGATGGCATGCCTCCAAAGAAGTATGAAGGTCCTGCCAGCTATGCTCTTACCAAAGAAGAGAAGGAAATCTTTTTTGAATGCCTGCTTAGTATGAAGGTCCCGACTGGCTTCTCGTCGAATATAAAAGGAATAATAAATATGTCAGAGAAAAAGTTTCAGAACCTAAAGTCTCATGACTGCCACGTGATTATGACGCAACTGCTTCCGGTTGCATTGAGGGGGCTTCTACTGGAAAACGTCCGATTAGCCATTGTGAAGCTATCTGCATTCCTCAATGCAATCTCTCAGAAGGTGATAGATCCAGAAATCATACCAAGGCTAAGGAGTGATGTGGTGCAATGTCTTGTCAGTTTCGAGCTGGTGTTCCCACCATCCTTCTTCAATATCATGACGCACGTCCTAGTTCCTCTAGTTGACGAGATTGTCATTTTGGGCCCCGTATTTCTACACAATATGTACCCCTTTGAGAGGTTCATGGGAGTCCTAAAGAAATATGTCCGTAACCGCGCTAGGCCAGAAGGAAGCATCTCCATGGGCCATCAAACAGAGGATGTCATCAGGTTTTGTGTTGACTTCATTCCTGGCCTTAAGAAGATAGGTCTCCCTCAATCGCGGTATGAGGGAAGACTGACTGGAAAAGGCACACTTGGAAGGGACTCAATAATATGTAGGGACGGATATTCTTGGTCTCAAGCACGCTACACAGTTCTACAGAACTCTACCTTGGTGACCCCGTATGTCGATGAACACAAGAACAGTCTGCACTCCAAACACCCGGAGCAGTGCGACGACTGGATTACATGTGAACACATCAGGACTTTCAGCAGTTGGTTGGAGGCACGTCTCAAAGGTGACAACACTGTTTGTGATGAGCTGTACTTGTTATCCAGGGGACCATCTTCGACTGTTACGATTTGGAAAGGATACGAGATAAATGGGAATACATTTTACACGATTGACCAAGATCAAAAGAGCACCAACCAAAACAGCGGTGTCCGCTTTGATGCAACAACCGAGAGGGGAAAGGACGCATATTATGGTTACATAGTGGACATATGGGAACTTGACTACGGACATGATTTTAAGGTCCCTTTGTTTAAGTGCAAATGGGTCAATCTGTCAGGAGGCGGGGTACAGGTAGACCCATAGTACGGAATGACAACAGTGGATCTAAAAAATCTTGGGTACACTGACGAACCGTTCGTCCTAGCCAATGATGTGGCACATGTTATCTATGTGAAGGACATGTCTACCAGACCGAGAAAAAGAAAAGATAAGGAAGCGAATACATCATACGATGAGCCAAAGCCCCACATTGTTCTTTCAGGAAAAAGGGACATCGTGGGAGTGGAGTGCAAGACATAGATGTCTGAAGATTATGAAAAGTTTCATGAAATTCCTCCCTTCAAAGTCAAGGCTGACCCCAGCATCCTGATAAGCGATGAAGATTATCCATGGTTACGGCGCAATAAGCAAATGACACAAGCAAAGAAAAAGTGAAGACTTTCTCCCGCAACTATTATGATGATACCATGCCAACTTTGTAACACACGAGTATGATACCATTGTCCGTTTTGTACATGCACATCCTATGTGGGTGAATTTATGATACCATGCCAACTTTCAACTTTTTTGTAGTTCATTTGAAATGCTTTAATGTCTTATGGTTCGGCCCTCGTAATAATTAAAAATAGCAACAATAAGTATTTTGTTGTAAGTAGAACCAAAATAAAATAAATAAAGCAAGAAAGAAAACAAAAAAACAAAAAAAGTGTTTTCAAATTTGAAAACTAATGTCATAAAAATAAAGCAAAAAACAAAAGAAAATAAATAATACAGAAAACAAAACAAAAAAACAATTAAAAATAGCAACAATAAGTATTTTGTTGTAAGTAGAAACAAAATAAAATAAATAAAGCAAGAAAGAAAATAAAAAAACAAAAAAGGTGTTTTCAAATTTGAAAACTAATGGCACTAATAGAAAGTTTATAATTTTTCTAAAACTAAAAGCAAAAAGAATTAAAAAATAAAGCAAAAAACAAAAGAAAATAAATAATGCAGAAAACAAAACAAAAAAACTGGAAAATAATTAAAAATAGCAACAATAAGTATTTTGTTGTAAGTAGAAACAAAATAAAATAAATAAAGCAAGAAAGAAAACAAAAAAACAAAAAAATGCCTCCTACTGGGCCCCCACAGCCTGAATACGACTAGAAACCCTACCTTGGGCCAGGCTTCAGGCCCCCTGCCCCGGCCCGCCGTGGTCGTCCCCGACGCCCTCGCCGCTGCCGCCGTCGCCCTCGCCGGCCACGCCCCTGCCCTGGCCCGCCGTGGTCGTCGCCGACGCCCGCGCCGCCGCCGCCGTCGCCCTCGCCGGCCGCCCCCGTTGTGAGCCGCCACCGTTGAGGCTCTGTGTTCAGTGCTTTTTTTCATACATACATGTGTATTTTTTTGTTCATTGCATTTTTTCATATATATAATTAATGTATATATGTATGTGGTAGCTATATGATGAATGGATGTGGCTATGTATGTATGCATATAATGTTCATAGCATTTTTTTGTTTATATATGTTTTTTCATATATGTATTAATTTTTTATTTAGGTTGTTAGTAGATATCGATTTTAGGTTAGTGCATTTTAATAAGGTTAGTGTAGAGGAAAAAGTAAAATAAGGAAAAGGAAGAAAAGAGGAAGAAGGAAGAAGGAAGAAGAAGAAGAAAAAGAATGAGAGGAAAAAGGAAAATAAGAAGAGGAAGAAAGGAGAAGAAGAGGAGAGGAAAAGAAGAGGAGAAATAAATAAGAAGAAGAAAAAAGAAGAAAAAGAAGAGGAGAAGAAGGAAGAAATAGAGGAGAAGAAGAAAAAATAGAAATTTTTTCTATTTTTCCTTCTTCTCCTCTATTCCTTTCTTCTTCTCCTCTTTTTTTTTTCTTTTTTTCTTCGATCTTCTCCTCTATTCCTTTCTTCTTCTCCTCTTTTTATTTCTTTTTCGTTTTCTTATGTTTTATCGGGTCTGTCGCCGTCAGGCTGCTCGCCTTCGCCCTCGCCGCCCCCTCGAGATAACTTCGACATGAGAGGCGGTCGATATATATACCCCCTCTCGACCGTGATAACCTATACAACGGCAGCACCCCCCTCAGCCCTCTCGCTTGACCAAAACTCTCGAGGCCACCCAAATTTACCAAGTTAAAAGAGCGTTGTCGTCGAGGCCACCCCAAACCCTTGAAGTATTGTGTCGAGGCGATCCCAAACCCTAGAGAAGCAGCGTCGAGGCCACTAACATGATTCCTTATTGTGATTAGCTAGCTAGTTCTACGTTTGCCACTAATATATATCCATCTGTACCATGTTTGACTAATAATTGACATGTTGTAAATATTTGCAGAAACTATGGAGCACTACCGAGACGAAGCAACATAAGCGATGTTGGGGGAGATAATCGCAGAAGGAACTGGTGTCATTGCGTCATTTTTCAACGACGTCGTTGGTCAGGAAGGACTAGGTGAAGAAGAGGGCTATGTTCATGATGGCTCCGGCCCATTAATGCCGGTACAAGAAGAGGGCTATGCTCATGATGGCTTCGATGATGACCCAATGGAGGTACAAGAAGGAGACCGTGTTGACTGCTCCGGTGACCAAACCGAGTCTGGCTAGGTATATATATATTAGTTAAGCCCGTGCTGACTAGTTAATTGATGCATTCATTGTTTTGGTATATGTACACATATTAATTACTCTCGTCTTTCTTCCTTTTAATTTCTAGCCCTCTGGATCGAGCACAACTTCGGTAAGGAGACGAGGCCCGAAGAAAAAGTTGAGCTCGGATGAAAGGTTTGAGATCATAGAAATCGCGCCCGACGGTGAACCGATTGAACCCATCCGGACAAAGAACGCATTTTCTGCTCAGTGCGGGGTTCTTGTTAGGGACAAGATCCCGACCAGCATCCAGCAATGGTATAAGCCTAAGGACAACCCTGAGGTGTCTTATGTCAATGATATGCAGAAAGAAGATCTTTGGACTCAGCTGAAGGCAAATTTCACCCTACCGCCAGAGGAGGATCCGGAGAAGCCAGTTAAAGAGCAATTAATCAAGTCTTGTGCTCTTAAGAAGATGGCGACCCTATTCAGGAGGTGGAGGAAAGAGTTGAACCGTTTTGTCGAAAAAAAAGACACCAGAATTCATCAGCAAATATGAGAAGATCAAAGATCACTGGCCCGCATTTGTGTCCCATAAGACATCGGAAAAGAGTAAGAAGATGTCGACGACGAACAAGCAAAATGCTGCGAAGAAGAAGCTTCACCATCGCACGGGGTCAGGTGGCTACCTCAAAGCCCGGCCTAAGTGGTCCAAGGAGGAGAATGATCTGCTTGAAAAAGGGATCAAACCAGAGACAATGAGATGGCCAGACCGTTGCCGGACTTGGTTCTTCGGGGCTGGCGGAACCTTGGACCCTGTATCAGGGATGTGCCATTGGACGGACGAGCAACTGGGAATACCAGTCAAGAACCTTCGACACTATATCAATGCAGCGCAGAAAGGGACATTCGTACCAGACAGGAAGAAGGACGAGCTCACAATGGCCCTCGGGAATCCTGAGCACCCTGGACGGACACGAGGCATGCCAGGCTCCATTCTGTGGAAGGTTGGTTTTCCGGACACAAGGGGTTACAAAACCCACGAGAGGAGGAAGAATCTGGAGCAGGGCCAACTGCAGGCGCTGCACGAAAGGGTAATGGGGCTAGGGGAACGAGAAGCAGCAGATCGCAGCAAACGACATGCCGAAGCTTCCCCCGAAGCTACCCCGCCATCTCATCGAAGAAGCAGCGTGGCTTCCACCGAGCTGCTTCAGCCGGAGCATGTCTTGACGACTCCTGCCAGCTATCCCGTGGATGCTATCATGGAGTCTCAACATTGCCACATTATGGCGCGATGAATGAATTTGAAGGTCAAGGCGGCTGTTGGCTCTGTTTATCCTACTGGATCCGGAGCAACTTATCACTGCCGGCCGATTCCAGAAGGATATGCTAAGGTGATGGTGGATGAAATAACGGAGGGATTTGAGGACCTCCTGCTTGGCCACCCTACCGGTGAAGGGGAGACTAGGCTGGGTTCTGCTCTGAAGACTCCATGCCTATGGCGGAAGGAGCTCATCAACCTTCCAAACTGGATGCCTCCGCCTCCTCCTCCTCCTCCGGCGAGTCAGGGCACTCCGCCTCCTCCTCCGGCAAGTGACGATCAGGGCACGCGTGGCGGCACTCCGCCTCCTTCTCCGGCGCGTGGCGGCACTCCGCCTCCTTCTCCGCCTGCGTCGGCGCTCTCGAGCAGCCAGCAGCCTCCTCCTTCTCCGCCTCGCCAGCAAGGGCGGAAGAGACCCGCCGCCACCCCGACTGCTCCGGCACGTCGTACTCCTTCTCCTCCGCCTCGTAAGCAAGCACGAAAGAAGACAGATGCCACAGCCGCTCCGTCTGCTCCGACGTCTAGCAGCACAACCAGAGGCGGGAGGCAATACAAATACGGTCCACCTCTCAAGCCTCTAGAGAAGTTACCATACGAGAGGACCGAGGAGGAAAACGATACGATTGTGCGGACCCACGTGAAGGAGTTCTTTGAAGGGGTGAAAGCAAAGAGACATCCACCTCCGGAGGAGAAGGTAGATCCGGTGAAAGCAAAGCGCACTATCGATGCCCTGAGGAAACCACCAAAGTCTCCACCGAGAACCAACTATCAGCGCATTACTGAACAGACATATCTCCAAGCCCAGCAGTCGGGAACTACTGTCAGTGATAAAAGGTTAAAAGAACAAGCAAAGGGGCAAAAATTGACCATCTCGGCGAACAAGCACAACAATCGTGCCCCCCGCTCAATGTGTCTAATGCTCCGGGGACGGTGGCCGGTTATGGCAATCTTGCAGATTACCTGCATGACGATCAACTTCTTGATTTCTTGGAGGTGGACGAACACAGATACGAGTACGGGAAGCCTCTCGTCAAAGATGAAAAATCTCTGACAACAATGATGCGAAGATTCCATAATTGGTACATGGAAACCTGCAGAGAGTCTGCGGGGACGAATGCTTTGTATCTGAATACTAAAAAGGAGCACGACCTCGTTGCAACTGATCTGTTGACTGTTCCATTTGATGAGTTCTTCGCGTTCTTCAATCAAAAGGCCCTCGATAAACTAATGGTCTTTTGCTACTGTCTGTAAGTACTATTTCTATCATTAAGTCTCTATATATAGCTCGGCTCTTTCATTTCATGTATTTATAATTAATTATCCTCAATATATTATGCAGATTGAAGATCGTCGAGTGCAAAAAACAAGAAATTTATAATATTGGGTTCATTAACACAAATATCATAGATGAATTTCTGTTTGAAAAGGACGTCGAAGAGGCCGAGGACAACTTGCTACGATCGTTGATCAAAAATCAAAACAAAGATACCATACTCTTTCCTTACAACGGCAAGTGAGTGTTACTGTCGTGTGCATATTCCGTTTCCCTTCTTACTCGAGCGAGGTTATAGTAATGTAATTGATGAGTTATGCATGCGTGCGCGGGTACCACTATATTCTTCTGGAGATTAAGCTTGAGCGGGGACTAGTAACCGTCTTAGACTCTGAGACGGAAAGATCCCAAAACCTATGCGGACATGACTGAATTTCTCAACAAGTAAGTTCAATCGATCATTATCGCACCATATCGGCAAGTTTTTGTTCATTTCCTGATATCTCAAGTAATAATAATTATTTTCTTTGTCTTGCAGGGTTTGGAAACAGTTCACCGCAGAAGCTCCGGGACTGCCGAAGGAGCTGCGATATACATACCCGAAAGTAAGTACTACTGGCTAGCTAGTTGCGCGCATCTCCCGTTGATTCTATAGCTATACTTTCATCAATGCCATTTATAATGCTTCATTATCAGTTTGATTGACCTCTATTTCTTGTAAAGTGCTTGTGGCAGGAACAAGGAAATGATTTCTGTGGATACTATGTGTGCGAGTTCATCCACAACGCGACTTTGAAAAACAAGTGGGGCTACTCTCAAAGACAATATGAAGTGCGTAAGCAATAATATTCACAAATTCATTTTATTACACCATCATTTCTGTTGAGTTTCATTCATATATATGTAATAATTAACCCCCTTCTTCAAATTAGACGTGGCAGATGCGGAATGAACTCCTAGAACCAGATCGCATGAAAGCAATTCAAGAGGAATTGGCGGGATTCTTTCTTGACCATGTCATTAATAAAGCCGGAGAATACCATGTGGAAGTTGATTTCAATTGCTAGGGGATTGTAATTAAGAGATCTTACATATTGTACATGTATATAGCCAGTAGCGTCGGATACATGATACGAAAACTTGTTGTTCGACCAATCTCTCCGAGAAGGAGAGGTCGATCAATCACTTCTCTCGGTATGCATGACGAACTTCTGTACTCAATGGTTCTCTCGATCACTTATGTATATAGTACGTAGCGTCGACCAAGCACGGACATAAGAGAGAACACTTCTCTTTATTAATTATCTAGCTAACACAATATATGAAACACCTAAATTAACCCCCCAAAACCCCCAACCCCCTTCCTTTCAAAAAAAGAAATAAAAACCCCAGCCACTCGAATGCTGACGCGTGGATGCCTTTTGGTCCCGGTTGGTGCCACCAACCGTGACCAAAGGCCCCCTTGACTGGGTCGGCGCACAGGCCACGTGTAGGCACATTGGTCCCCTTCGTGTTTGAACCGGAACAAATGGGTGGAGGTGTTAGTAACGACCCATTAGTCCCGGTTCATGAATCGGGACTAAATGCCCTTACGAACCGGGACTTAGGTGTTTTTCTACTAGTGGGCAGGAACACTAGCCCATTCCTCTAGCAGTCTCCAAACACGATCGACCAAGGATCTTTTGTTGCCGTCTAGCCCTAGCCCTAGCTCTTCTCTATCTCTCACTTGGCTCTGTCTCACTCTAGATGTTGCTCGATCAACAGAGGAGGCAAAAGATCAGAGAGGAGGGAAGAACAGTGACACGGCGAGGATTTTTCCGGGTGCACGAACACCTCCTTGAGCACAAACTCAAAACCCCACACCATTACAACGATTACCGCAGCATGCTTTATACCCGAGCAACGCTGGGCCACAACCCACTCGCTCCTGCCCACTCCGCGCTCCGATCGGCCCACTCTCGACGCCCCCGTGACGTGCTCTGCGCGCACGCACCGCGCCGAGCCCGCAATGACCTCGCGCTCCCGCTGCACCCGGATCGCCTCCTGACCTAGTCTACACGCACACACGCACGATGTCTAACCCACATGGCCACCCTGTGCAACAGACGCACGCACACACACACACACGCCCACGGTCCTGACGCACCCGACGCGTCCGGTGCGCACCCATAACACGCATGGGTCACGCCCGGCTCGCCACCGCGGCTTATTGCCCAACAGGATCGAGCGTCCTCTATGAGCTTCCCTTGTTTTGTCGCATTCCTCGCAGGCCACATGTGATATAAGACCATCAACATGACGCCCTTATCCGCGTCTGTGGCCTTGCCTAACCAATCTAACATCCATAACCTGAGAGTTTGTTGTGTATTAATCATCTCTGGCAAGTCGAACACACATCGTCTCCCCTGTCCGCATTAATAATAGACCACACATCATGAGCATGCGGACACCTTCAAAATCTGTGAATGGCAGTCTCCTCTCTTCCACAAACTGGGCAAAGCACACCCGACTTTATGGTTCTTCGCTGAAGTTCTGCACCAAGAGCTAAGCCGTCCCGAGCTAACCGCGAGGTGTAGATTTTGACCTTCGCGGGTACGTTCGTGTCCCAGAGCTCGATCCAGCCCTTGTGTTAATAAAGACATAAATACACATTGTAATTAGTTGTGTATGTTCTATTTTCTGGTTGTTTCTGCCGATTAAAAACCGATACTGTTTCGACCCGCTAGCTGTCAATCGAAGATTTTTTTAGAACTTTGATGATTTTTGTAGCAAATTCGGAAATTATACATCATAATGCAGAAAAATCAAAAGTATCACCCCGTCGGCCTCCGGTTGGCTGAAGAGGGACTTTTCGGCCTACCGTTGGCCGAAGAGGGACTTTTCGGCCAACCGTTGGCCAAAAAAGACTTTTCAGCCGACCATTGGCCAAAAATTACTTTTTGGCCAATAGTTCGCCGAAAAGTCCCTCTTCGGCCAAACGGAAGCCGAAAAGTCCCTCTTCGGCCAATCGGAAGCCGAAAAATCCCTTTTCGGCCAACAGGAGGCCGACGGGGTGATACTTTTGATTTTTCTGCATTAGGGTGTATAGTTTTCGAATTTGCTATAGAAATTATCATAGTTTCAGAAAAATCTCAATCGATTGAGTTCTTATGGGGCCAGTCACTTTTTGGTAGCAAGGGATATACGACACACAAATGGTGCTAGTTACATCAATTAGCTAGCTAGGTAGCAGGGGAAAGTCCCCAACTGCTCGCGAGCTCAAATGAACTTGCATGAACAATGAATAAGAAAAATAAAAAAAATCTGATTGTTTTGGTAAATTGTAACAATTCTTTTAAGAGCCTGCAAAATTTCACTTTGAAACGGCATCCGTCGAAATCGCAGCAAAAAAAATCAGCACTCCGAAATTCTTTTAAAAATGGCATTTTTGTAGCATCGATTTTTTTTGCCACCACTTCAACAAATGTGGTTTTATGATAAAATTTCACAAGCACTTAGACTATTTGTCAATGTATCCACAAAAAAGTCGGATTTTTTTCTTCATTTCTCTACGATCTTATTGTTCATACGGGCTCATGTGAGCTCGAGCTGAGAATAATAGCTTCGTCTCCGGTAGTAGGAGTAAACACGTATTTGTAGAATATTAAGAGATGGATTGTGAGGGGTAGGTATAGAAGAACCTGCACATGCATGTATGCATCCACATGAACTATGCATTGCATTTCACATGCTTCGTGTCACTATGCACCGGCGCATGCGCTCATGGGTATTACCTCCGTCTCAAATTATTTGTTTTAGATTTTCTAGATATGAACGTGTCTAAAGACATCTGTACCTAGATAAATCTAAGACAAGTAATTTAAGACGGAGAGAGTATGTAGCTAGGGGTACCTTAACTAATAAAATTAGTGATATTGGTATTGACACTTGATAATAAAATAGAACTAAACCTTAAAAAAAAGCAAAATACTGATTTTTCTAAAGAAGAATGATTAGTGGCTTCAGTATTACTCTTTACGAAGAGTAAAAGAAACAAAGATAAAACAAACAATGAGAATTTTCTGCCCATAATTCTATAATATGCAAGAATAAACATATAATAGTACAATTTTCGTAAACAATGAAGTTTACTAAGAAGAAATACATTAGTGGCATTCACATTATCCTTAAATAAAAATGAAAATGCAAATAAAATAAATCAAATCAAAATAATGAAGCTTTCTAGCAAATGATGACTTAGTGGCATATGTATTACCCTTAAAGAAGAAAGCAAACAAAAAAACACAATAATGAAGTTTTGTAAGCAATAATGAATTAGTGAAATTGATAATAACTTTAAAGAAAAAATAAAAACTAAAACGAAATCAAAATAATGCAATTTTCTAAGAAAGAAATGATACAAAATAAAACTAAACCAAAATCGGAAGAATGAATTTCTAAGAAATATAGAATTAGTGGGGTTGATATTACACATTAAGAAGAAAGAAAATAAAAATTCTGAAACGAACAATAACAAAATTTGCATATAATATACACTAAAATTGAGTTTTTTAAAATTATAAAAGAATAAGCATATAAATAGTGTTTTTTCACAAAAAATAAGTTTCCGTAAAAGGAATGAATTACTCACATTGGTATTACCCACAACTAAGAAAGAAATTGAAATGAAAAAAAATCAAAATAATAAAGTTTTATAAGGAAGAATGAATTAGTGGCATTGGTATTACATTTAAAGAAAAAAACGAATGAAATTAAAGTAAGAATTTTTTTCTAAGGAAAAATATATGAATTATTGGCATTGGTGTACCCTTCGAGAAGAAAGAAAAGAAATGAACTAAAAAATAAAAAAGAATGCACACAATTTACAAAGGGACATTGACATTTATGCCCCTACTTATGCCCACTCTCAGATTTACCTCTATCTTTTTGATGTGTTCAAATTTGCCCCTAAAAAGTATTTTAGGTGACGAGAATTCCTTTCCAGCTGGTCAAAGTTCTTTGATCGAAACTTTGAAAATTCATAATAAATTCATATGAACTCAGAAAAATGCAAAATGTTCATAAAAATATCACCTATACGCGCATATCATTTACGTTCATCACCTACACGTGCATTTATTTGCATTCACCCTAAATACTTTTTAATGTTATGAACCGTAAAGAGCTTTAAAGGGTGCTTTTGTAATGACTGTAAATGACATGTGCATATGGGCGATGTGTTTATGAACATTTTGATATCTTATTTTGCATTCTTCTATTTTCAAAGGTTATTTTCCTCTTTGATTTGCTGAAGGAATTCAAAAGCCTAAGTCTTATGAATGGAATTGTAGGAACATGTTGAAAGATGAGCTTCTCACCCTGCTCAAGAACCAGAAAATATATTGGAAGCAAAGAGGGAAATAAAAGGTGTATAATTTGGTGATGAGAATACCAAATTCTTTCACACCAAAGAAACTATTAACCACAAACATAATCACATTGCTATGTTGCAAAACGATGATCAGGTTGAATTTACAGATCATGGAAGCAAAGCTACACTGTTGTGGGAATCCTTCAGAAAGAGATTGGGCAGCTCAAAAGATACTTTCATGCATTTTGATCTAAATTATTTGTATGGTCTAGTTTCTGATCCAGAAATGTTTATTGACCTTGAGAAATGCTACAGAAATGGGGAAATTGATGAGGTAGTTAAAAATCTGCCATCAGACAAATCTCCTAGTCCTGATGGTTTTAACAATGAATTCTTCAAGGCATGTTGTGATATTATTGGTTATGATGTCAGAAAGCTCATACATGATTTCTATGAAGGAAATGTCAACTTAGAAAGCATCAACTCCTCATACATTACACTTATACCCAAAAGCTCAAGTCCTGTGAATGCAAATGATTTCAGACCTATCTCTCTGTTGAATACTTGTTTAAAAGTCATTACCAAACTTCTGGCTAATAGGTTGCAAAAGATCATTTTGAAGACTGTGCGCATCAACCAGTATGGCTTCTTGAAAGACAGAGTCATCCATGATTGCCTTGGCTGGGCATATGTATATCTTCATTAGTGCCACAAAACCAAAGAGGAAGTGATAGTTTTGTAATTAGACTTTGCAAAGGCCTTTGATTGTATTGAGTATAAATCAATCATTGAAATTCTGAAAGCAAAATGATTTGGTGATAGATGGATCATGTGGATGAGACTTCTATTTAACTCTGCATCTTCTGCTGTCCTTTTAAATGGATTACCAGGTAAAAAATCTATTGTAAAAAAGGTGTGAGGCAAGGAGATCCTCTCTCTCCACTGCTTTTTGCCATTGCTGCTGACCTTTTGCAGTCCATCATGAACAAGGCTATGTGTCAAGGTCTCTTTACATCACCTCTACATTTCAACTCTTGCCCTGATTTCCCTATGGTGTAGTATGTTGATGACACTTTGATTCTTATGGAAGCTGATGTTAGAGAACTGGTGTTTCTTAAAGCTCTACTAAACACTTTTGATGATGCTACTGGTCTAAGGGTTAATTACTCAAAGTCAAGCTTGATCCCCATTAATGTGCGTGAGGACAAAATTGAAATCTTGGTCGGAACTTTGAATTGCAAAAGGGAGGCTTTTCCTTTCACTTATTTGGGGCTTCCTTTGGGCTTATATAAACCAATAGTTGAATAGTGTATGCCCCTAGTTAAGAGAATAGCAAACAAGCTTTTGGGACTGGCCACTTTCATGACACAAGCTGGAAGACTCCTTCTTGTTAAGTCTATTATAGCCTCACTACCAATCTTTGCAATGTGCTGTCTGGATCTGCCTGAAACCATCAAAAATCAAATCAGAAAATACCTTAGACATTGCCTCTGGAAAGGACCTGATCCTAATGACCATAGACCTGCAATGGTAAAGTGGACTGTGGTTTGCAGACCAAAAAATCAAGGCGGGCTTGGGGTGAAAGATATTACCATTCAAAATAAGGCTCTACTTCTGAAAAATCTACACAAATTTTATAACGTGCATAACATCCCATGGGTTAACATGATCTGGGAATCTTAGTACTCAGAGGGACACCTTCCTGGACAGCAAGTGATAGACTTATTTTGGTGGAAAGAAAATCTCAAGTTAGTAGAGCATTTCAAATCAATGGCAAGATGTAATCTAGGAGATGGGAAATCTGCACTCCCATGAAATGATTTATGGCAGACATCATGTCTTCATCAGAGTTTCCCTCACTTGCTCTTTTTTGCGAAAAATACTCAGATCACAATTTATGAGACTTTACAAACTGAATTTCTGGAAGATTTGTTTCACCTGCCACTCACAGTACAAGCATATGATCAGTTCATACAATTAGAGAGGTTGTGCGATGAACAAAGAAGTGTTAATCTTGCAGATTATAATGATACATGGTCATACATTTGGGGATCAGAGAAGTTCAGTGCTAAAAAGGCTTATACAGTAATGATTGGGATAAAAACTGTTCCTCCTCTGTACCAATGGATATGGAATTGCTCTTGCCAGCCAAAGCACAAAATATTCTTTTGGATGCTCTTGCATGATAGGGTGAACACTAGAAATCTTCTGAGAAGGAAAACATTTTATTTGGAGACATACAACTGTGCACTCATGAATTGCAACCAGGAGGAAACTATTTTTCATCTGTTTTGGGGATGTCCATTTGCAGTAAGATGTGGGAAGCCCAAATAGAGACAACCCACTTTCCATCTGGGAAGCGTTGGAGGACATGAAAGATAAAATCAGAGTTCCTTTCTTCACCGAAATTATGATACCTTGTGCTTGGGCTATGTGGATATCCAGGAACAATCTAATATTCAATCAGATTCAACCATCATTTCAGGATGGAGAAGAATATACCTCGATGAACTTCAATGGCTTAGGCACAGAATCAAGAAGAAATATACTTCTGGTTTTAAGGCCTGGTTAGACAAATTGTTGTAATATTTTAGTTTCTTTCTTTTTTTCATTTTCTTTTCTCTTTTTTATTTAGTACCTTAGTTCCTCTTGTAGTTGTTATCTCTTTTTTCTAGCTTAGCTCAAGCCTTTTCTGTATTTTAGTACCTTGCATTAATAAAAGAAAAGGATTATAGTGGGGCATTGCCCTACTGTGTACAGTCAAAATATTCTTTCAAAGCTTTGGTAATGCAACTTTGACTAAAAGGAAGGGCATTCTTATGGCCTAAAATGTTTTTAGGGGCAAATTTGAGCACATAAAAATTTTAGCGGTAAATTTGAGTAGTGGGTCGGAGTTAGGGGCATACATGTGAATGCCCCGTTTGCAAAATTTATGCCTTTTATGGTATGCAAGGATAAGCTTATAGTAATGAAATATTCATTTAAATGAAGTTTTCTAAGAAGAAATGAATTAGAGGAATCAGTCTTAGCCTTAATGAAGAAGAGAAATAAAATTACAACTAGAACAAAATCAAAATAATGAAGTTTTATAAGAAAGACTAGATTAGTGGCTTTGGTATCACCCTTTATAGATAGAAAATGAAATAAAAACTAAGACAAAATAAAAATAATTAGGTTCTCTAAGAAAAAATGAATTACTCTCATTAGTATTACACTTTAGGAAGAAAGAAACTGAAAAGAAAGTCTAAAACAAACAGCGACAAAATTTAACGCAATATACAAAATAAATTACGCCTTCTTATAATATGCAAGATAAGCATATAATAGTGGAATTTTCGCTAACATAAGATTCGTAAGAGGGAACGAACGAGTGACATTAGAATTATCTTTAAAGAAGAAAGAAAATGAAATTAAAACTAAAATAAAAATCAAATATCAAAATAGTTCACCAGAAGAAAAATTATAAATAATGATAAAACTTGTACATACTTTACACAGAAATTACAAATAGTGAAGTTTCTCAAATATAACTTTCCAAAGAAGGAATGAATTAGTGACATTGGTATTATCCTAAACAAGAAATAAAATGAAATAAGAAAAAAAAAATCAAAACAATGAAGTATTGCAAGAAAGAATCAATTGATGTCATTTGGTATTGTCGTTTAAGAAGAAAGACTATATTAAAAAAATAAAACTTGCACACAACTTTGCACGGAAATTGTAATTTTTAAATATGCAAAGAATAAGCATATAATACAACAATTTCCACATTATACTATAATTTACACACATACTGTCTATAGTACCTGGGTGTACAACTTTCCACTCATCCAATATGCAAAAAAGTATCCATGTAGAAAAAAGAAAAACCAGCTAAAAACTAATTAAAAAGCAAAATCATAAAATGCATACAAACAAAGAAACAAGCAATGTGTGAGGTGCTTCAAGGCCAATATGAAAATTGATCTAGGGCATACAGGGGCAATTCGAAAAACCAGCCTAAGAAAAAATTGACTTACCCCAAATAGGGACAAGTTAGAAATTCAGACGTAGAAAAAAGAAATGACTTACCCCAAACACGGCAAGTCAAAAATCAGCCTAAACAATACAAGGAAAAAACATCACAAATTGTGGCAGAAGAATCAATGGTCGGAAAATGAACTTGACCAGATTTAAAATTCAGGTGACTTACATATAGCTAAAGTGAATGACGGGGAATCCGAAAATTGCATTCATTTTGTAGTTTGTTCATAACAAATGATTGAACTAGTAAATGTTGCTCTCACTTTACTTCAATGTCACAAAAGTTGATTCATTATTCATTAAAGGAATAATCCTCTCCAAATATATGGGAAGATTCCAGAATACTTTTGAAAACTCTTGGAATATTATAGAGACCCTAGTGGGTTGTCCCCTGGGCTGGCCCAAGGGGTGACACAAAATTGGGCCTAAGTGACACAATAGTGGGGCGCCCCTTGCCTTAGGGGGCAAGCCACTTGTGGAGGCAACGGTTTTAGGGGTGCACCCCAAGGTGCGGCTGACCCTAGGAGGGGGAGCCCATCCTCTAAGGTAAGCCCCCCTTCACCTATAAATAGTGGAGGGAGCAGCCCCAATTCCAATCTGGAATTGTGCCTCCCCTCCACTCTCTCTACAGTTCTCTGCCAACGACGCCATGCTGCTCCACCATCTAGTCCACGAGTAGTTCTTTGTCATGCACGAAGAAGCCCACTTGATTGGTGAATTCATATGCGTGGATACCGACAGAGAGGTCATAGTTTTTATCCTTGACCAAGAGACTCGCGGTTGGGAGGTTTAACCTTAGCTGCGAGGATCTGCATCAACATGCTGGCCAAGCTCTTCCCTTTGATGCGTAGTTGGTAAATACGAGATCAAACATATTTGCATCTTCATAGTGATTCTAGGTTTTATTGATATGCCAATTTTCTTCTTCTATTCTACTATGTTTCCAAATAGTAGCATCATGAGCGATCTATGAGTCGATGCAAATTCGATCGAGGGCACATAGGATGTGCGGACATTGCATAACTTTTTGTGTCCTGGTATTAGATTGGATCTTTTACTCGATTTTTTTGGATCCCTCATATTTGCAATTTTTTTATCTTGACGACATGGTGATGATTTTGTTACAAAGGGATGGCTTCCAGTGGTCCATCCAATATTATGCTTCAGTTACTTTGGATCTCACTTTACTTAATAAATATAAATTTTGCAACCAAAAGGGCCTGTAGATGTGGTCTACGCAGGGTCACTCATTTAACAAGTTTAGTATGAGGCTCAAGATTTTTCATGAAATCTTGTGTTTCGTACACCCCAAAAGTTAAACTAACAAATTGAATAATCATGCTTGATGATAATGTAAGTATCTAACATTTTGCAACGAAACCCTAGCAACCACTATAAAATTGCCAAAAACTGTTTAGAGGTGTTTAACTTGTTTTTGCGGGATTTACATGTGAAGTGATATAGTCTTCGTCATGATAATGAGATTGTATGACATGCTATATGTTGTAACTTATTATTTGCTTGAATTGCGTGTCATGGAACGGCATGATGGCATGAGCCATATGATTGTCATTTATTTGACCAGCGTGTCGAACTTCATCCAACACATTTAGTATATTAGCTATCACTAGCAGAAAAATGACCTAATGTTAAGCTCATTAGTCTCGGTTTGTAAATGAACCGGCACTAATGTGACCATTAGTACCGGGTTGAACGGTTATGCATTAGTCCAGTTCCTTTGCGACCTATAGTTCTGATTTGTGTCACAAATCGGGACTAAAGGGGTGGTGGCAGGCTGGCATCAGGTCGGGGCCTCACGAGCCCCTAGGTCGAACCTATAGTCCCGGTTTATGTCACAAATCGGGACTATAGGTGGAACCTATAGTCCTGGTTTGTGTCATAAATTGGGACTAAAGGGGTCTAACCTTTACTCCTGGTTGGAGACACAAACCGGGACTAAAGGGAAATTTTCAAACTCTACCCCCTATCGCCTTTTCAGTTTTGAAAAAAAAACAAAAGAAAATGATAAAAACTTCAAAAATTAAAATCCTTTGAGATGTAGTCATGTTACTACATCTAGTAGTTAGGGAAATTTAAAAACATAATTTTTGACATGTTTTGCAAAAAATGTTTTGGAAAAGTAAAACGACTATATCTTTTGCATACGATGTCGAAAAAAAGTATAATATATCAAAATATTCAGCACGAAAAACAGGTTCCGATTTTGACGGCCGTAGGCCCTTTTGCACACTTTTAGAATCCTCAAATTCTGAAAGGAAAAAAGTATGCTCAAATTTCAGTTTTTTTGAATTTTTGTTAAATCTGGTCAAATTATGGTCAAACTACTTATTCAAGAAATATTAGTGTTACTAAATAATTATTCAAGAATACTAGTGTTACTAAATAGTTATTTTAGTTTTTTTAATTTTGGTCAAATCTGGTCAAACTACTTATTCAAGAAATATTAGTGTTACTAAATAATTATTGTTTTTTAGAATAACAGTTTCAAACTCAAAGGGTGAAACATGTGACTTAATGCTCAAGCTAAACTCCTAAGGGTTAATAGGATTGACATCTTACTATTGTTAGGAAAACAACGAGTGCAGACTTGGAAACTAGGGGGAATAGAACTTGAAAGTTAAGCGTGCTCAGGCCCGGGTCGTGTTGAACCGAGACTAAAGGGGGGGGGGGATCTTTAGTCCCCACCCTTTAGTGCCAGTTGCAAACCGGGACTAAAGGTCCCTACGAACCGAGACTAAAACCGCGTTTTCCTCTGGTGTATAGAGATAACAATAGTTATAATTGCATGGACATGAAGATGACGATCATGCATCGGTGAACCTCGATCGTATGCCGTACACGAAGGTGTTCTCCACATAAGGTGTTGAAGGAAGGGGACACGACGTCTGGGACATTACTCGACGTGAAAGGACTATATCATATCACATAATATTATGAATTGTCATGTTAATCTCTTTTTATGCACCTTGTTTGATGCACAGTAGACGTGTTTTTATAGGGTGATCACTCACACAAATATCAAGCAGTTAGTGTTCTCCCAAGTTTAGCACTGTCTAGAATATGTGTCCCTTCGAGTTGTGCCATGTCCCATGGGTACGACAGACTTATCGCATATGAGGCGGGCATGATCGGATAAAACAACAAGATCACTTTGTTTTCTTGATGTTTAGGCAAGATAGTCTTGAGCTCGGAACACACCCATCAAAAGATGAATGATATTCACATGACGTCTTGATATGGTGGCTACCACATGTTGATTACCCTTGACGAAAACAGTTTCATGAGTTGCCATTTTCCATCATGGAAGTAAACACTTGCATGATGAAATACTCCCTCCGTCCTTGAAAGAGTGTACTTCCAACTTTGTTGGAGGATCAAACTATCTCAAAGTTTGACCGAGTTTGTGCAAAAATATGTCAATGCTTGTGAAACCAAATAGGTATATGACAAAACTATATTTTATCATGAATCTAATGCTACTATATTGATGTCATAGATGTTCGTATATGATTGTATAAATATGGTCAAACATAAAAAAAGTTTGACTTTCCAACAAAGTTGGAAGTACACTTCTTCAAGGAGGAGGGAGTAGTGATTGTTATCATGAAATACATATGTGATAGCATAGATAAGAGTATCTTGATTCTGCACTAAAACATCATGATGTACGTGGATGACAGAAAACATGACCTACTATGACCAACGCATATCATCATGGATGTGTCCTTTTTCAATAGTAAGTGTTGTAGGAGAGCCAAATCCTCCCATGGTAACCTCCCCTACTAGGGAAAACCTTATACACAGAACCTTAGCAGCAGCGCGATTCAGGGCGAGGCGCTACTGCTAAGCAACAACGCGAAAAAAACAGGTGCTATTGCTACTAACTTAGAAGTAGCACGGCTGGGCGGAACCATGCTGCTACTAAAATCGACTGACAGTTCCCGCCAACCTAGGTTTAGCAGTAGCGCAGTCTTTATAAGCTCGCTGCTGATGAAGTCATAGTAATAGCGCGCTTTTTCTAGGACGCGCTGCTGCTAATTGTCGCTATTTTTGAAACTGGCCACATGGCGGGATCCACTTAGCAGTAGCGCGTGAGGCATAAGCGCGCTGCTACTACGTTAATAGCAGTAGCGCGGTTTATGACCAGCGCTACTGCTAAGCCGCAACATATACCACCTTTATCCCTCCCTTCCCCCTCCCCCATCCTCTATTCCTCACTTTCCCCTACCTCCCACCTCCTCTCCCCCTCACTTTGCTTCTTCCTCACTACTTCTCCCCCATTACTCTCCTTCTTCTACATACCTTTCTCTCTCATTATTACTCCTAGCTAACTTACACCACCTCCATTAATGCACCTCCTTTCTCTTTTTCCTCTCCCTCCACTAGATAAAGTCATCTCCTTCCCCAACTAGCTTGGTAGATCTATCCATTTAATGAAGTGACCTAATGTACCTCCCTGACTAGATCAAGCCGTCTCAAGAAGTAAGCTTTGTCCACTTTTGATCATTCCCTAGGTGTGTGGTGACACCAATCGACATCATCATCACCGTGCTCAATCTCGAGATAGGTGATTAAAAATTTGTGCTTTTGCAAGACTGGAAATATGTGTATGTGTGTGATATCACATAATCGCGTGATATGATGGAAATTGTGTGTGTGGCTTGAGTTGCCGCCGAATTGTGCTTGAGTTGCCTATGTTTTGCCAAAATGTCAATTTATTTCCGTTTCGGCGAATTTCGGGCAAACTCTATATATCCTATTTTTAGGGAAGGTCATGCCGAATTTTTGTATGACTTTTATGCATGCATGCATTTTTATAATCAATTTGTTTATTATTACCATGCAGGTGTTCATGATGGTCAGTGGAACGATGGTGGACAGGTGGTTGCGGTCGACGGTGCAGGACATGAAAGAAAATAACCTGATAGAGGTTTTATGTCCGTGTTGAAGATGCAAAGGAATAGTTTGGCTCCAACCCTATGACGGTGGTCATGTCGAAGCACACCTGCTCAGGACTGGTTTCATGGATGACTATACTCGGTGGATAATTGAAGATGAGGATGATGATGTTGATGACGTCGACGGGGCAGGCAATGATGACACGGGGCAATACGGAGAGATGATTGATAATGGCGGTGGGGAAGAGGCCGGACTTGGCAGCGGAGAAGGGGACGGACATGGCGGAGGAGAAGGGGCCGGACATGGCGGCGGACAAGGGGCCGAACATGACGGAGGTGAAGGGGCCGGACATGGCGGCGGACAAGGGGCTGGACATGGCAGTGGAGAGAACGTGGACTCCACGTCGCAAAGTTCGTCGGTACTAAGTTCAATTGTGTGGGACCCTCATGTTCAAGCACTGCTTCGCAAGGAGATGACTATTGAGAGAGCTGCTTCTAGGGAGGAGGCTAAGCTGCAACAATTGGTGGTAGACTCAAACACTCCATTGTATGATGGTTGCAATCCTGAAGTGACTCGCTTGAGTTTCACACTCCAACTCCTGAAGACGAAGGCTAAAACGAAATGAACCGACACTAGCCTCGATGACTATCTCAAGTACCTAAAGGATGTTCTTCCCACGAGGAATCTATCTCCTACTAGTTTGCATGAGGCAATAAGATCGTGTGCCCTCTTGGTCCGCCACATGTTAGATACCATGCATGCATCAACGATTGCATAATTTATCAGCAGGAGCATGCAGAAAAAACAAGTTGTCCGGTGTGCAATGCTTCTCGATACAAGAAGTCCGGGAAGAAATCTCCCCAGAAAGTTATATGGTACTTACCGATCACTCCCCGTCCCCAGCGGTATTTCGTAGATCCCAAGGAAGCAAAGCTCATGCGCTGGCACGCGGAGAGGAAGAAGCCTAACGATGGAGATGATCCGAAGCTGAGACACATCAAGGATGGAAGCCAGTGGAGAGCGTTGAACGGCTTCTATCGGTATTTCGAATGTGATGCAAGGAACATCGTGCTTGGCGCGTGTACCGATGCCATGAATCCATTTGGCAACTAGAACACCAACCATAGCACATGGACCGTGTTTGTATGGATGTACAACCTCCCCCTGGTTGTGAATGAAGTCGAAGTACATTCACATGAGCATGCTGATTCAAGGGCCTAAACAACTGGAAAATAATACTAATGTGTATTTGGGGCTACTTAAAGAGGCGTTAGACACGTTATGGAAAACATCGGCCAAGACATGGGACGCAAACAAAGGCGAGTATTTCTACATGAGGGCCGCGCTGATCACGACGGTGCACGACTATCTCAGTTACAGGTATGTCGCAAGCCAGGTGTGCCATGGATATTGTGGATGCACGTGGTGCATGGATGATACGATGTCTCAACAGATAACATCAAGGAAAGAGGGCGGGTCTGGGAAAATCGTGTACATGGGGCATCGAAGATGGCTCGAGAAGGACGGCCCATGGAGAAGCCATGGAGATTTATTCAATGGTCATGCTGAGCATCAAGGACCTCCATGTAAGCGGAGCGGCGCCAAAATCAATGAGTTGTTGAAAAACTAGGAACAGTGCCCCATGCCGGGAAAGACGATGAAAAAGGCGCCGGAGCCGCTGCTGAAGGTATGGAAGGCGAGGTCTGTGTTCTAGGACTTGGAGTACTAGCACAAACTTGACACACCTAATTGCCTTGATCAACTGCATATCTGTAAGAATGTCCTTGAGAGCTTGCTCGCGACACTGATGAACATGTCGGATAAGACAAAGGATGTGCCAAAGGCAAGAAAAGACTTGCAAGATTTGGAAATCAGGGAAGATCTGCACATGCCGCCCCGTAAAAAGTCAGACGATACAGAGACTGAGACAAAGGCGTGGGAGAAGAAGGGCAAAAAAGTAAAGGAAGAGGATTATTGCCCCCCTTCTTGCTTCACCTTAAGTCCGGCTGAGATCGATCAATTCTTTAAGTGCCTTACCGGAGTCAAAGTTAGTTCCGGTTACTATGGCAAGACAAGCAGATATATAGACACGAACTAGAAAAGGTTTAGCGGGATGAAGTCCCATGACTATCATGTGATGATGAGGCAAATACTACCTGTTGCCCTTAAAGGGATAATTGACAACCACGTCCGTGACACGCTTACTGGTCTCTGCAACTTTTTTGATGTCATCTCTCGAAAGTCGATCAGTGTGAAGCAGCTCCAAAGGCTACAGGAAGAGATCATTGTGATACTGAATGAGCTTGAGATGTACTTCCCGCCCGCATTCTTTGACGTCATTGTGCATCTGTGGGTCCATATTGTGGATGACATAATAGACCTGGGGCCGTCATTCCTGCACAACATGATGCCGTTTGAGAGGATGAATGGGATCATCAAAGGATTCGTTCATAACATGTCCCGTCCGGATGGAAGCATCGTCTAGGGCTATCTAACACAAGAGTGCATCCCTTTCTGCGAGAATTTTGTATATGGCGCGGACCAGCCGCCTGGTGTTTGTGTTGGTTTGCCCGTTAACAAGCACGATGGGAGGCTCGAAGCAGAAGGTCACTCCAACGATCACATGGAACTGCACGTGGCATACTCAGATTGATGCAACGACTTTGACAGAGCAAACTTGGTAGTGCTACAACACCTAGACGAGGTAGATCCTTTCGTGGCACTGCATAAAGAAATTATCGCAAAGAAGTATCGTGATCGGGGGGTATGCAGGACGGACGCCGAAGTTACTAGAGAGCACAACTCCACTTTCCTGCATTGGTTCAAAGAGAATATTATTTCTAATCCCCCGGAAGAGGGCTCTAAGGACGGATTGCTCATATACACCTTAGCATACGCCCCCTTGCCTAACCTCTTCACCTATTAGGCATACGATATCAACGGATACACGTTCTACACGGAGGCCAAATATATGGACAGTGATGATCGGAACTCAGGGGTGACGATGGAATGCATGATCGGTAGCGACAACAGCGCAACTAAGAGATTTTACGAAAGGGTTGAGGCGATCTAGGAGCTTGACTACTCTGGACTGCACAACGCGACAATATTTCGTGTCCGATGGGCTAAGAATGTCGAAAGAGAAAACCGGTATTTCACTACCATGACTATACCCGACGCGAAGAGCGCTGCTATTGCAAAAATGAGCCATGGGTACACGCTAAGCACGTGACACAATGCTTGTTCATAACCGACCCATTCAATCCCAGCCGTGTTGTCGTGCGGAGAGGCAAAAGGAACATCATTGGAATGGATGGAGTCGCCAACGAGGAAGACTATGACCAGTACGGCAACCCAATGAGGGAAGATGACGATGATGATGAAGTATATGTCAAAAGAATAATCAATACTACATTACCTAAGAAAGATCGTACTCCATGGAAAACGAAAAGTCACAATGAGGGGATCAATTATTCTTCAACGAACAAGAAGGTAAAGAAGCTCACTCAAAAACAAAAACGTCAACGTTGAGGAACCCTACGTTATCGGTCAAATGATGTAACATATATGTTCCTATTTTGTGTGCACACTTGGCCATTATGCATTGCTCAAATGATGTAATATATATGTTCCTATTTTGTATACATACTTAACCGTCAAATGATGCAATATATATCACCTTAGTTATATACATTGTATCACCTTCCCTTCGTTCACTACTCTCGGAAAAAAGGAAAAGAAAATAAAAGAAAAGGGAGAGAAAATAAAGGAAAAGAAAATAGAAGAAAAAATAGGAAAACTACTACAGGTACTGGCTATAGCAGTAGCGCTTTCTGCAGGAAAATGCTATCGCTATCTGTAATAGCAGTAGTGCTTCTGACAAAAATGCTATAGCTATCTGTAGTAGCAGTAGTGCGGCCTGTGCAAAAGCGCTATAGCTAACTTAGCTATAGCGCGTTCGTCCGGAACACATTACTGCTACCTTGACTTAACCCCCAAAATCCTCACTCTCTCTGCTTCTTCCCACTTCTGCTTTTCCCCCAAATCCGCACTCCCTCTTCCCCCGTGTCATCGCCGCCGGAGCCCTCGACCATGGCGCTCACCCCGACCCCGGCGCTCGGCCCCGACCCCGGCGCCCTCCCCCGTCCCCGTGCTCGCCCCCGTCTCCCCCGACCTCGGCGACCCTTGGTGTCGTGCCGTCTTCCCCGACCCCGCCTCGCCTCGCTAACGTGTCGTCTCCCCCGACCCCATCTCTCTCTGCCCTCTGTAAGCCCTCTCCCCTCCCCTCTTCTCTGCTATTTAGTGCTAATTAGTATGAAATAGTATGAACCCTAGGCTATTTTTTAGTGTAAGAAAAAACAGAATCGATTATATAGGTTTCTTGCATTTTTGAGTTAAAGCAATTGTTTTTTATTTATATTTTATAGTGCTAGTTAGTTAATTAGAATTACTATGAAACCTAGGACAGGTTAGTTAAAGCAATTGTTGCTATTTACATTTTTTAGTTAAAGCAACTTATTAAAAAAACAGAATTTGAAGTGGATAGATTAGTTCTATATTTTTTTAAAAACATGACTTCTTGCATTTTTATTCAAGTTCTATATTTTTATTTCTTTTATATGCAAATTTGAAGTGGACATGTGATATGTGGACATGTGATTTGGACATGTCATATTTGGAATTTGGACATGTCATTTGGACATGTGATGTGCAGGGTAAATGATCCGAGTGGCCTATGTTTCGCCGGAATGTTGATTCATTTCTGTTCCAGTGAATTTTAGGTACTCAATATGTCCACTTTAAAGCAAAGGTCATGCCAAAATTTTCCTTGAATTTTGGCATGACTTCTGCTAGAAAGTAAGCATATCGAGTGTCGGGAGTTGCTGGGAACAGCATTCCGACAAACATAGATCTTTTTTATGTCATTTCTCATTTTTTTAGTTATAGAATTAAATGAGGAGATGATAACCCACAAGTGTAGAGGATAGTTGTAGCCTCTTTTGATAAGTAAGAGTGTCGAACCCAACGAGGAGCTAAAGGTAGAAAAAATATTCTCTCAAGTCCTATCTGCCACTGATACGACTCTACGCACGCTTAGTGTTCGCTTTACCTAGAACAAGTATGAAACTAGAAGTACTTTGTAGGTGTTGTTGGATAACTTTGCAAGATAATAAAGAGCAAGTAAATATAAACTATGGGATGTTTAGATAAAGAAGCAATAAAGTAAATATAGCGAGTGTGGAAAAGTGGTGGTAGGAGTTGTGAAATTTTCCCTAAGCAATTGACTATGTTACTAGACCGGTAATCACTATTGCAATTCTATTTGAGGGAGAGGCATAAGCTAACATACTTTCTCTTCTTGAATCATATGCACTTATGATTGGAACTCTAGCAAGAATCCGCAACTACTAAAGATCATTAAGGTAAAACCCAACCACAGCATTAAAGTATCAAGTTCCCTTTATCCCATACGCAAACAACCTACTTACTCGGGTCTGTGCTTCTGTCACTCGCGCCACCCACCATAAGCAAATCATGAACATATTGCAAACCCTACAGCAGGGATCCCTCATGCTTGCACGACACCGAGAGCACTATAGGACAGTACCAATAATAAAACATGCAATTCAAACCAATCATAGGAATTCATCAATCACCGGTAGGACAACGAAAATCTACTCAGACATCATAGGATGGCAACACATCATTGGATAATAATATGAAGCATAAAGCACCATGTTCAAGTAGAGGGTACAACGGGTTGTGGGAGAGTGGACCGCTGAATATAGAAGGGGGAAGGTGATGGAGATGTTGGTGAAGATGGCGGAGGTGTTGGTGAAGATCACGGTGATGATGATGGCCCCCGACGGCGTTTCGGCGCCACCGAAAGCAAGGGGGAGAAAGCCCCCTTTCTTCTTCTTCTTCCTTGACCTTCTCCCTAGATGGGAGAAGGGTTTCCCCTCTAGTCCTTGGCTCCCATGGTGTGGAAGGGGCGAGAGCCCCTCTGAGATTGGATCTATCTCTCTGTCTCTCTCTGTTTCTGCGTTCCCAGATTCTGCCCTGACACCGTTTCTTTTATATCCGGAGATCCGTAACTCAGATTGGATTGAAACCTGCGCCCAGATATTTTTCCAAGAATTAGCTTTCTTGCGGCAAAAGAAGAGCATCAACAGCCTTACGGGGTGCCCATGAGGGTCCACGGCGCGACTGCCTCCCTGGGGCGCGCCCCCCTGTCTCGTGGGCCCCTCGGGCACCGTCTCACGTTGATTCTTCCTCCCAAAAATCAAAAATATTCCAAAATAATTCTCCGGCAGTTTTTATCCCGTTTGGATTCCGTTTGATATTTGGTTTCCGTGAAACATAAAACATGCAACAAACATGAACTAGCACTGGGGACTGGATCATTATGTTAGTCCCAAAAATAGTATAAAAAGTTGCCAAAAGTATATGAAAGTTGAATAATATTGGCATGGAACAATCAAAAATTATAGATATGACGGAGACGTATCAGCGTCCCCAAGCTTAATTCCTGCTCGTCCTCGAGTAGGTAAATAATAAAAAAGATAATTTTTGATGTGGAATGGTACCTAGCATAATCTTGATCATATGTCTAATCATGGCATGAATATTAAGACACGAGTGATTCAAAGAAATAGTCTATCTTTTGACATAAAACAATAATACTTCGAGCGTACTAATAAAGCAATCATGTCTTTTCAAAACAACATGGCCAAAGAAAGTTATCCCTACAAAATCATATAGTCTGGCTATGCTCCATCTTCATCACACAAAATATTCAAATCATGCACAACCCCGATGACAAGCCAAGCAATTGTTTCATACATTTGACGTTCTCAAACCTTTTGAACTTTCATTCAATACATGAGCGTGAGCCATGGATATAGCACTATAGGTGGAATGGAGTATGATGGTGGAGGTTGTGTGGAGAAGACGAAAAGGGAGAAAGTCTCACATCAACGCAGCTAATCAACGGGCTATGGAGATGCCCATCAATTGATGTCAATCACTACAAGAAATATGTGAACTTGTGACCTTGACTATTAGTCACTGAAAGGTCATTGTTTTTCATTTGCGACCTTTTTGTGACCAAAAACAGAAGGTCAAAAGTTGGCGGTCGTAAACTGAAATTAACGACCTTCTTTATGAGAAGGTCGTAGATGTTTACGACCAAAATAGAAGGTCATTGAACCCATGACCTTTTGTTTTGGTTATTGGCTGTCTGCCCAGGCCACGTCAGATCCGACACGGCAAAATTACTACCAATTCAAAAGGTCATTACTTAGAATCAACCTGGTCCAGTTCAGTGTCTATATGGGCCAAGCCCATTAATTCAGCCCATTTATAATTTTTTCCTGCCAATTTTGGTCAGCTGCTTTGGGCTTTTTGCGGTCCATTTTAAATTTGGGCCTCTGCATTTAATTTTTGGGCCTTGGCCTCTTTGCAATTCAATTCTTTTGGGGTTGTAGCCATTTCGGCCAGTTTTTCATTTGGTCCAATAGACATTTCAGCCATTTTTTAATTTGGGCCACGCCTCTTTATTTCAAATACAATTTACATCACAAACATAGAATCAAGCCAAATTCAATACCAATATATTCTCTTTTTGACCACTTTCAATCCAAGAATACATTTCAAGTAAACATAGAATAATATTCCAAGGATTTGTACATATATCCTAGCATTTGAATAATAAGTTCAGCAAGCAAATATACACCAAATTCTTAGCAATTTACGAAGCCTTTTATCCCAAACAAGTTGGGGTAGGCTAGATATGAAACCCTTTCACGAGGACTTCCCAGGAGGTCACCCATCCTAGTACTACTCTCGCCCAAATGGGTTTCATACCCAAAAGACTGGCTAGTTTTTACGTTGGCTCGCCAAGCCTATCACAACCCTTAGATATGAAACCCTTTCACGAGGACTTCCTAGGAGGTCACCCATCCTAGTACTATTCTCGCTCAAATGGGTTTCATACCTATGGGACTGGCTAGTTTTTACGTTGGCTCGCCAAGCCTATCACAACCCTCCTCCTTTACCCGGGCTTGGGACCGGCTATGCCTAGAAGACATAGCAAGATCAATAATACATCCAAATTCCCAGAAAATTTGGCATTACAACAAACATATAAAGCAAGTCATTGACTTGGCCATCCAACTTCTTTAAAAAAATCATCATATAACTCTCCTGTAGATGAGAAGAAAACCCACATGTTCAGTCTCAATATGGGTAATATATGCTAACAATAAATCTGAGAACCGTGCAAGAGCCTAGGTTTTACTATCATTTGGACACCCAGATTGGCGATCCTTTCTTACCTAATGTGTGCAAGTCCAAATAAATTAATAAAAAATCCATTTTATAGAGAAAATGATATGCCCCCCTTTTTATCTAAAACTGTAGTGTATGCTAGTGACAGAACAAGGGATAAGACTGATATGATATGCCAGATTGCCAGCAACAGTGCTTACATATATCTTCCTATTTCAAAACGCCCAATAGACTAGTTAGCTGGCAAAACACTAGGGAAGGCATAGACAGAAACGAAGGTAACATGCAACACATCAAAGTATAGTAAGCACGGAACCTACATCATATCTACAGTAACATCACCAATCAGGTTGCATGTGTATGCTAGAAATCAAGAATCGAAAGGACTTCAGCTTGTTTTGAATATCTTGCCTCTGTGCTCCTAGTTCAGTAAAGAAATGGTCAAGTAGTGAGTGCTTCACCTCATTGACTTGGTAGTGCACAATAGATTTGAGGATGGAGCATAAATAGAATACCTGGAAAAGAACAATAAAGAGCTATATAGTTAAGTAAGCATCCTTGGCTGTACAAATAAGTGGAGAGAACAATAAAGAGCTATATAGTCTAGAATTTCTGTTGAGAAAGAGTAACTTGATGTAAAGTCGCTTGAAAACAGAAAACACCTTACAAGCTTGTGAAGCTTACCATGATTTCAAAAGCATGGGTTATATAATCTTTTATGCCATCCTCCCAAAATTTGGCTAGATGATTTTGCAACTGTAGTTGTACCCAGCTGCTCAAAATATAAAAATATAGATGAGTGCTTCTCACATGTCACCAGAGGCAAATATCAATACACATGAATGAATAAACAGGGGCATATTCTACAGCAAGATGAACCAACAGAGATATATCTTGTAGCCTACAACAATCATGTTAGAAACCACAGAGATACAATTACAAGGCTCGCACCGAAACAGAAAATTTGTACAAAATATGAACATATAGATGAGTGCTTCTCACATGTCACCAGAAGCAAATTGCAATACTCATAAATGAATGAACAGGGGCATATTCTACAGCAAGATGAACCAACAGAGATATATCTTGTAGCCTACAACAATCATGTTAGAAACCACAGAGATACAATTACAAGGCTCGCACCGAAACAGAAAATTCGTACAGTGTCTTAAAAGTAAATTAGTTGACAAAAATTTTAGACTGCATATGAAGCATTCTCCATGGACAGAAATTTCATGATTTCTTAACATTTCCATTAACAACAAATTGATACACCAGACAATGCTATCAGGTATCACGACAGCATAGACACAACATAAACAAGTGTATATAACCACACACACGGCAAATACATATTAGAATGAGGCAAAACTAGAATGTTCTGACTTCTGATTCACATACATAGACACTTACTGGAATATGCAAATGCTTAGACTAGAATGAGAACAAAAGAAAGTTGAATCTATCTATGCAGCAGAGAGAGATAGTGGGGAAGGAGGACCTATGGACCAACTTGTCCTTCACCAGATCACTCAAGGGGAGCACAACAGCAGTAGTAGATTGGCCTTGCTTGTTCCCCTTCACACAACTAGATTAGAGCAACCTGCAAAAATTTGCATGGATGGATTAGATGTGGAGATAGAGAAGAAGAAGAGAATAGAAGGGGAGTAGCAAGTGACGAAACTGAGGTGGTGCCGCTCCTAGGCTTCCATGGACAATATGATGCCCGCGGGATCTTCTCCATGGCTGGCCCCTTCCTTCACAAAACCAGATTGTCCCTCTTCACGAACCTGCAAAAAAACACGCAGATATGGCATGCAGATATTAATTCAACATACAAGGCATGTAATCAAGTGGATTCTATTATCTTGTAAAGCAACATATTATTTTATAAGTACATGTCAGGATGTATACCAAATGATCACTCCGATGATACAACATCCTACATGGGTAATTCAAAGATGGAGATCACCTTGGGCTCCTCAAGTGTAAGTCATCTACCAGCCCTGGCATTCATGTTGTACTTGACAGTCTGGCATTGCACAGTGGGGCAAATAGGTCCAGAGTTAGCCATTTTTACATGGTGGAGGACATATTTCTTTCTGTACCAGTGGATGTTGATGGTGTTCCCTTCTTTTTCGGAGGACACCGGAGGACTCCACATGTAGTGGCTACATAAACAAGAAGCGTTAGCTTAAGTTGCAACCCAGAACAGAAACACTTGCAAAAATCGGGCACTTGGGGTTTGGCAGGAGTACTACCTTGTGGATGTCACCCATGAAGTTTGATAGGAACAAGAGTGCTTTCGTCAGGTTATTTGCAGTACTCCATGCAGAAAAACATGGCATCTTCAGTACTGATTCAGTCAACCAGAAAAGATGTGCTGAAGTTCGTATGATGTACCTGAACATTACATTGGCCGGAAGATTCAGAAGATGGAAATGGCAATGATGATCCCTAGGTGAGGAGCTGGGAGGTGTAGTTGTCAATGGCGCCGGCGACGCAGCGGCCCTTGACGCCCTCCTCATCCTTTCAGTCCCCTGAGATAACACACAGACCATTATGCTACGGTCAGTTTTAGTCCAACAAAACAGAGTGTTGGTTAATTGCTACGTATTGTCATAGTAGTAGCTGCAGACGTTGTTGGGGACGTCGATGAAGTGGAGGGTGCCGACCAGTGGTGGTGGAGTTCTTCTCTAGCGGAGGCGGGGATCGAACGAGCCCCGCCTCCGGGAGCCAGCTCATGTGACCTGCTTATTGGCTGAGTAGCTTCGAGCCGCATGCCACGATCTTCACCTTGCCGACCTGCTTGGTGGTCTCCTCGTTCTTGAACTGTGCGTCCGTTAGGATGAATGTCCACATGTTGTCGCAGAACCTGTAGGTGTGTAGATGGCCCTGCATATACACATAGAAAAAGGGAACATGAATGAGTATTATTCTGATGATGATTATCACTCTAAGCTAGTAGATGCAGTGAGAATCACGGCAGTGAGAAGAAAAAAGCCTGAACTAGAGCTGAATTTGTAGCGACAACATTAACCTGATGAATTGAATTAAATTACCAGGACACGGCCTGAACTACAGCTGAAATAGAGAATAGGATGTGCAGATGGATTGTACCCAGACACGGACAGATATGAGGAATGCAGATGCAGTGAGACCATGTCAACGAGAAGCATCCACAAGTCTGAACCACAGCTGAATTGGTGGTGACAGTGTTAAAAAGCTGGAAATATCTCCTCCTGAATCATTCCATGCGTTGACTAAAAGAGATCCATTAAACAAAAAATAGGTTTCCTAGAACTACAAAGAGCATCTGGGTTTTCTGAACCAATGCACAATTTTTTGCATTTTCAACAAAGAAGTTTTTGCAGGAGCAGTTTCAGCAAATTGACAGGAGATTGATCGATGCCAGGTTCCATCCCTAAAGTTGCAACCAAGAATCCAGGTCCATGCCAGATTATATACGCACTGTCAACCCTCTAGAAGAACTCCACACAAACAGCAACAGGAAGCCAGGAACCAGTCCTGCTTGTGCCCTCTGTTCACTACTAACATCGTCGCCACGATAGTAGGATCGATCGCTAGTTCACTACTAAAATCCTCTGGGCTATGAACTTCAACTGGGACAGTTGATCTCTTGGCTAACAGCTAACAAAAAAGAAGTGTCCATACAGCCAATTTACTGCCCTATATCATCCAACCCTAAGCAGCCTGATTCCATAGAGAAACGTTTTAGCGAGGTCGGTCATTGCATGACTGCGAGAAAACAGGGCACAGAAACAAAGAATAAACGGGAGCCGACAAGGGAGGCGGGTCAGTCACCTTCTCCGCATGGCGACTTCCTGGTGGGCATCTTGGTGGGCATCCTGACGGGAACCTTGACCCGGAGCAGCTTGTCCTTGGCGCCTCTCACCAAATCGGAGCACACTGTGGCCGGCACACACGGAACATGTACGCGTCAGTCAGATCGACGAGATCAACGAGACAAGAAGAGGAGGAAGAAGAAGGGGATCCACCCATCATCATCACGGGAAGAAAGGAAGGAAGCAAGGAGGAAGTAGCATGCCCTTCTCGAGGTTCTTGACGCTCTTGGAGGAGAGGGTGATGCAGATGCGGTGCTGCGCCTCCTGCTGGCCCTTGAAGCCGGCCTTGCTGGACTTCATCGGCGGTGGGACCTTGGAGGGGAGGGGATCTCTAGCCAGGGAGGGGAGGGGAGGTGGCGCCAGCAGCGGAGTGGATGCGGTCGCTAGCGGCTGGTTCGTGGGGATCTAGATCGTGGGGAGAGGAGGGTTGTTGGTTGGTTGGGACGGCACCATTCATGGGGACGGTGGCGACGCGTCCGTAATGAGGTTAGGGTGCGTGGTGGGATGGTTGGTACGGTTGGGTGGTGAGCGAAGGGGAGGGGTGAGAGGAGGAGGGCGTTGGGGAGGCCATGAACGACGGCGAGCTCCGTTGGAGGGAGGTGGCGGCGGCGGCGATGGATGTAGAAGGGAGGAGGCGAGCTCTCTCCATCGGGGAGACGGGGGATCTGGAAGGGGATCGATGGATGGACGTGGAAACTGGAAAGAAAGGAGGCAGGGGGAGGATGCAAAATGACCATCTAGGGTTTCGTGGTTGGTGTGGAAGGGTTGAGTACGGCCGTTGGATCCGCGAGCATCCGACGGTGTTTGATGCATGATCCGCGTGATACATCCACGGACCAATCAGAATGTAGTACGACATTATGACCATCTAAATTGGTCGTAGTTGACAAAAAATAATTTTTCTAGTGCCCGAAATGAGGTTTTTTTGTGAAGGACCTACCATATATTTGTTGCGAAATTGTACCAAATCAATTTTCTAAAATACTAGGACATATTTAAAGCATAATTGACCAAATGTTTGGGTGTAAAAAGTTTTGATCCACCTCTCATGAAAAAGACAATTTTCCGCCGATTCAGTTGGAAGCGGGTCAAATTTGAACTATAGCTACCTCGTAGTTTGCTATTTATTTTTTCCAAAAATCATTTCCAGGTACATACGTATCTATTTAATCAGAGAAACACCAAAAAATTCCAAGATTCAACCGCTAGCTAGGAACGGTTATTCCCACCGTTTCGACCGCATTGTGAAACGGGCATAACAAATTCAAAAAAAAATCAAAAAATTGGAAATCCATTGCATTGTGTCATTATATGTTGCCAAGTTACCAGCAAAAATTATAAACTTGTAATACGGCAATTATTTTAAAAAGTGTTCTCAGAAACGAGCTATCAAATGTGAAGATGCATGGCTTTCAAGCCAAATGATCAATCTCATGGCCACATTCATGGCATAGTTTGTTCAAATGACCTCATATTGTGCACAAGAGTGCATCTTGGAATTCCAAACAATGTTGCCTAAGTGAGTTTTCATTTTATTTGCACGGAAAATTCATTTTCAAGTTTTCGAGTGCCCGAAATGAGGTTTTTTTGTGAAGGACCTACTATATATTTGTTGCAAAATTGTACCAAATCAATTTTCTGAAATACTAGGAAATATTTAATGCACAATTGACCAAATGGTTGGTTGTAAAAAGTTTTGATCCACCTCTCGTAAAAAAACAAATTTCCCCCGATTCAGCTGGAAGCGGGTCAAATTTGTAATGTAGCTACCTCGTAGTTTGCACTTTATTTTTTCCAAAAATCATTTCTAGGTACATAAGTATCTATTTAATCAGAGAAACATCAAAAAAATTCCAAGATTCAACAACTAGCTAGGAACGGTCATTCCCGCCGTTTTGACCACACTTTGAAACGGGCATACAAAATTAAAAAAAAACAAAAAATGGAAAACCTTCGCATTGTTTCATCATATGTGGCCAAGTTACCAAAAAAATTATAAACTTGTAATACGGCGATTATTTTAAAAAGTGTTCTCAGAAATGAGCTATCATGCGTGAAGATTCATGGCTTTCAAGCCAAATGATCAATCTTATGGCCACATTCATGGCATAGTTTCTTCAAATGATCTCATATTGTGCACTAGGGTGCATCTTGGAATTCCAAACAATGTTGCCTAAGGGAGTTTTCATTTTCTTTGCACGGAAAATTCAGTTTCCATTTTTCGAGTGCCCGAAATGAGGTTTTTTGTGAAGGACCTACCATACATTTGTTACAAAATTGTACCAAATCATTTTTCTAAAATACTAGGACATATTTAATGCAAAATTGACCAAATGGTTGGGTGTAAAAAGTTTTGATCCACCTCTCGTGAAAAAGACAAATTTCCGTCGATTCAGGTGGAAGCGGGTCAAATTTGAACTGTAGCTACCTCGTAGTTTGCTATTTATTTTTTCCAAAAATCATTTATAGGTACATAAGTATCTATTTAATCAGAGAAACACAAAAAAAATCCAAGATTCAACCACTAGCTAGGAACGGTTATTCCCGCATTTTGAAACGAGCATAAAAAATTCAAAAAAAATCAAAAACTTAGAAAACCTTCCCATTGTGTCATTATATGTTTCCAAGTTACCAGAAAAAATTATAAACTTGTATACGGTAATTATTATAAAAAGGTGTTCTCGGAAACGAGCTATCAAGTGTGAAGATGCATGGCTTTCAAGCCAAATGATCAATATCATGGCCACATTCATGGCATAGTTTGTTCAAATGATCTCATATTGTGCACAAGGGTGCATCTTGGAATTACAAACAATGTTGCCTAAGGGAGTTTTCATTTTATTGGCATGGAAAATTCATTTTCGATTTTTCGAGTGCCCGAAATGAGGTTTTTTTGTGAAGGACCTACCATATATTTGTTGCAAAATTGTACCAAATAAATTCTCTAAAATACTAGGACATATTTGATGCACAATTGACCAAATGGTTGGGTGTAAAAAGTTTTGATCCACCTCTCATGAAAAAGACAAATTTTCGTCGATTCAGTTGGAAGCGGGTCAAATTTGAACTATAGCTACCTCATAGTTTGCTCTTTATTTTTTTCAAAAAATCATTTCTAGGTACATAACTATCTATTTAATCAGATAAATACCAAAAAAATTCCAAGATTCAACCACTAGCTAGGAACGGTCATTCCCACCGTTTTGACCGCATTTTGAAACGGGCATAAAAAAGTCAAAAAAATTTAAAAAGTGGAAAACCTCCGCATTGTGTCATTATATGTGACCAAGTTTCCAGAAAAAATAATAAACTTGTAATACAGTAATTATTTTAAAAAGTGTTCTCAGAAATGAGCTATCATGTGTGAAGATTCATGGCTTTCAAGCCAAATGATCAATCTTATGGCCACATTAATGGCATAGTTTGTTTAAATGACCTCATATCGTGCACAAGGGTGCATCTTGGAATGACAAACAATGTTGCCAAGGAAGTTTTAATTTTCTTTGGACGAAAAATTCATTTTCCATTTTTTTTGAGTGCCCCAAATGAGTTTTTTTGTGAAGGACCTACCATATATTTGTTGGAAATTTGGACCTAATCAATTTTATAAAATACTAGGCCATATATAATGCACAATTGACAAAATGGTTGGGTGTCAAAAGTTTTGATCCACCTCTGGTGAAAAAGACAAATTCCCGCCGATTCAGTAGGAAGCGGGTCAAATTTAAACTGCAGTTGCCTCATAGTTTGCTCTTTATTTTTTTCAAAAATCATTTCTAGGTACATAAGTACCTATTTAATCAAAAATACATGGTTTGGTGGCGATACATCGAGGTTTCGACGGTGGCCAAGGGCCTCGACTGTAGAGTGCGTAAGCTCGCATGCCCGTCGTGTGTTCACCGCATGACCGTGGTGTTGCCATGCATTCTAGGTGGACTAGGAATGTCTAATGGGTTGGGAACTCCCCAGGTAGGTGCTAGGAAGAAAATTATAACATAAGATTCTCATGAGGAGACCGAACTATGCTCAAACATGAATTAGCAGCCAAGTGTTTGATTAGCGGTACGGTAAATGCACATGGCCAATGGGCGTGAGTTTTGGCCGAGGATGATCATATACTAAGAAGAATGTCTTCACAAATTTTTAGGGAAATCAAGAATATATAAATAACACTTCCTTCACAAAGTGCTGCTCTGAACAGAATAGGAAAATGAATATTGTTGAATTATTTTTGAACTAGGCAAGGAAGTTTTTTGACATATTTGATGAAGATATGATCCAAATAATTTATGAGAATTTTTTGGGAAATTTTGGAATAACAAAAATATAGGTTGCTTCACAACCTAGGGCAAAAATTGACACATGGACATGACACATAGGCAAAACTGATGAGATGGCGCCTAGTGTGACACTCCAAAATTTTGTGGTTTTTTTGTTTTCAGGAAGAGCCTTGCTTGGTTTGAAGAAGGTCATTTAAACCCTTCTTAAAAACCCTCTTCTAAGTTTTCCCTCTAAAAATCTTTTCTTGGATTTAGTTTCTTCTAAAAAGAAACCCTTTTGGTTTTGGGCTTTTATTTTGGTTTTGATCCCTCTTGATTTTACCATGCCTCCCATGGTAAAATTTCCCAAAACCCCTCCTTCCACTTTGGTTCAACCCAAACATTCTGTCCAAACTAATAAAATCCATTTTTGGATTTTATTCCAATTATTTCTCTTCCCAAAATAATTCTGTCTTTTCTTCTGAGCCTAGGTGATTTGCAAAGCAAGTACCTTAATGCATTTGATTTTTGACCTCAACTCAACTCCCTGGATAGTCCTTAGTACCCACAACCTAGAACCATCTTGATCCACTCTTCTTCTTTTCAAATATTTCAAAATTCACCCTCTGCAAGTTTGGACCAGATTTGCCAAATTTGGTGAAATTCATATCTACACTTCTCCAAAAATTCCACCAAAATTCAGGCAACCCTAGTTGCAATGAGAGACCACTCCACCAAAAATCAGCTCAAGGAAAAATCCCTACATGCCAGAATCATTCTGTCGAACACTTGGCATGCACTGTTTCTGTTCATATTCAGTAAATTCAGAGTTTCAGTGTCGTTTCTCCGTCAGTAACTTCAGTCACATGTCCACTGTGCTTTTGGCTCGTTGCTCGCAGCCCCTCCCTCTTGTCCGGAGCACCACACGCGTGCTTGGCACCTTCCTGGCGTCGGTGGCGCCCTGGCCCGCCTGCGCTGGCGTGCTTTGCGGCGGCAGAACCACCGTAACGGCCGACAGGGGGGCAGCACTGCGGCATAACGCCATTCGGCGCCGCCCAATCCTCCTGAGAGCTCTGCGTGGCCACCTCCTTGCTACCGCACGCATGCAGCACCGTCGCCGTGGCCTGGCACGCGCAGAGCGCGTTCTCTGCCGCCGACGGGCCGTGCTGCCGTTCCGTCGAGGGCAGGCCGTAATCCTCCCTCCCTTGCTGAGTTGGACACTGGGATGGCACCAGTGCTTCACCTAGATGATTCTCAAGCCCCTAAGCCGACCGTTCACCCACAGCACCGCCGTAATCGCCCGCCGGACTTATTCGTTCACGGCAACCGCCTCGGGCCGGCTATATATAGCCCCCCCCCCCGAGCTTGCTCTCACCCGCGCACCACTCCACCACCTCACCAGACCCAGCTTAGCCACTGGAAGAGCCTCGAGGGGCCCTTCTTCCTCAACTTCGGCCACCTCCGTCCGCCTCGGGCTCCGGCAACGTTCTCTTCGGTGAGAACTCCTCCGCCGTCCTACTCTCGCCCGTAGCCTCGTACCACCTCCAGAAGGCTAACCCCCACTTCAATTTGACCCCCGCAGCTCCCTCCGGTGAGATCCACGACTGCCCGAACCGCCGTCTACCGGAGCAAGGGCTGCCGTAGACACAGTGCTCACCGGCAACCTCTACCACCACCCACAGACGCGGAAAGGTGCACTGATCACGAAGGTAACCCCCGATCACCTTGCCTCGCCGTGGATCGCCGCCGGCGACCACCGCACCTCTCGGGCACCGTCACGCATTGTTTCCCTCGTTTGAAAAATTCAAACCTGATGGGTGGAGCCTGCCTGTCAGTCTCTCAGCCGTTTCTTTTAAACGAAACGTTTTCTGAACTTTTCCGCAGAACCCCCTGGAAGTTTTCTGTTTCATTACAGATGGGTCCTTGAACCAAAACTCTTATAACTTTTAGACCGAAAATGTTTTTTGATTGATTCTTTTTCTGTCATCTTTATTTTTCTGTCTAGTTTTTTGTCATATTTATTTGAAAAATATTTGGAACACTTTTATGTACACTCACGGTATTTACGTTACGTATGTATTTTTCTTATACCGTAGATACCGGAGGAGGTGATGGAGCTGCAAACTTCACACAGTTAAACTCCGACTACTCCAAACCAGGCAAGCATGTTTGAACTCTTGATATGATGAGTGGTTGTTGCATGTTTGCATTTTTGTATAGTCATGGCATGTTTATGAACATTTCTTTGAATGTTATATTTCATGCACATAAGTGGAAAGTAAGTTTCGGAAAGCATTATGTTGTTGGATACATATTTGCATGGCCATGTGATGGCATGAGGATGGGTAAGATGGCAGTGTTGTGACATGCCAGTCTTATGCCAGATTATTTGACTTCCGTGTCATCATAAAACAAATCACATTTCCATTCATTCCTTCCTGTACTATCACATGTTTACCGAAAGGAATATGGCTTAGTAAGTTGCAAATCGTTTTCCTGGTACACACCAAATAGAGAGGCCGGGATGAGGGTTCCATGGCCCTGGATTAAAGCCCGTCATCCGGTCAGGGGGCATGGGTGTTTCCAGTTGGGACCGAGACGGGGGCACCCCTTAGAGCGCGCGTATAGAAATTTGATCCCATGCTATTCGAGGTTGTGACCTCCCCGTCTCAAAGTTTTTCTTGGACGTTGTCGAGGGTGATTCCTGGCATCGTGAGGTGGAATGAGTGTGTACTAGTTAAATGTGTTTCTACTGAAATACCGTAAATGGAACTAGTCCTTCGTGACTATGGAAATCCGTTGGCTGTGGTCAATTCATACAAACTCTGCAGAGTCTCAAATTCTTTAAATCATCTTGTACTTGTCCAAGTACTGTATTCATCTTATCTTGTCAGATATCAGCCTCAGTGAAAAATCTCCAGTGGACTACATGTGTGATAAATCCGGTTAAAAGATTATTCTTGTGGATGGACTAATCTTGTTAATCACATCTGTTACAAGCCCTGTCTGTGATGTCGCTCAGACGTCCGACGGTGGCATACTTGTATTTACATTTATTGTAAGCCCTGTCTGTGATGTCGCTCAGACGTCCGACGGTGGCATACTTGTATTTACTTTTATTGCAAGCCATGTCTGCGATGTCACTCCGACGTCCGACTGTGGCATACTTGTTATTTACTTTTGTCATCAAGCCCTGTCTGTGACGTCGCTCAGATGTCCGACTGTGGCATTCTTTTTATAAGCCCTGTCTGTGATGTCGCTCAGATGTCCGACGGTGGCATTTCTTTTATAAGCCCTGTCTGTGATGTTGCTCAGATGTCCGACTATGGTATTTCTTTTAAAGCCCTTTATGTGGTGTCGCTAAGACGCCCGACTGTGGTATTTCTTTTAAATCCCTTTATGTGGTGTCGCTACGACGCCCGACTGCGGCATTTCTTTTAAGCCCTTTATGTGGTGTCGCTAAGACGCCCGACTGCGGCATGCATTTTATTTGTTTACCTTTCAAGGCGTCGCTCTAGACGCCCGATCGGTTTTCAGTTATTTATTTTATTTATCAAGTCATGCAATAATATTATTGTTGAGATGAGCATCATTATTCTTATTCATGACGCATTCACGCATTCATTGATTATATCTTTTATCCGAACTATCTTGCGAGTACTTCAAAGTACTCACCTGGCTTGTTGATTTGGCCAGATGTTGATGAAGGCGATCTCATGGATGAAGAGTTCGATAGCGAGTCCGACGCCTAGAGGAGTCCCAGTCAGTCCCGTGTGATCCTGTTTTGGTCACTGTATTATCCGCTTCCGCAACCCCAGAAATAAATTCATCGAGCCTCACCTCGATGTTCGATGAGCTGCCAGTTAGGAGTCAAGTTATCCACCACCACTTTTTACCTCGAGCTAGTAGCATGCCACCACACCCCTGTGTCATAACCGCCCTTATGTAAGATATTGGCGAGTTTGTAATAAATTTTTGAGCAGCCTCAGCACAACCCTGTAATATATTTAATGCTACTGGTCCTCTGTTCATCAAGTATTTGTCTACCAGTGAGGATGACTTTTCCTATACTGGGATCTAAAGATCGATTTTCTCAATAATTATTTTATTGAAAAACCGGTCGTGACAGACTTGGTAACCAGAGCCAGGCTGACTGTAGGAAGCCACTAGGTGCGATCGCTAATTGGTTATTAGCATGATAGAGTTTATTCATGTTTTTACAAATGTAGTCATTTTTCTGACAGTCGGCATAAAATTTATGATCTGATCACTCAGAAGTTTTGCCTACTTTTGTAGATGGCCGGCAATGACTGCAAGTCTCAAATGTTCGCCAATGTGCCTGAGGGGTTCGTCAAGCTCCTCTCCTTCATCGTTCAGGTCGCGATGGGGCCATCCGTGCGCCCAGTCTTCACACTTTATCCGCACAAGATCAACGACAGTCTGACCATGCACCAGGCCGCGGTGCAATTCAGGGGAGGGCGTGTTGAGATGCGCCGCTTCCGTTTCTTGGGGAGAGCCATGCCTACAGAGAGGCATGCTATGCAGATGGCTGCCCGCGAGGCGATAGCTCGTCTTCGGGATGTCCTTCCTGCAATGAAGACCCGTCGCTACCGCTACCTTCCATGCCACGTGCCATACACCTGTCACTACTCATTCTCTTGCCCCAGAGGAGAGCGAGACGAGGCCTTTGAGATGCTTGTCGAGTACCTCCGAGCCCTGGAGGCAGCCTTCGACAGCATGGTGGACGACCTCGTAGCTGCCCGCATGGACTCAGTTCATGGCTGTGCTGCTAACAGGAGGGAACTCCTACACACCGCTCCACCGCTGACTTTTATCTCGTCCTCAGCTTCTCATTCGCCTACCATTCTCGCCACTGCTCGTCGTTTGCCTACCACTGAGGAGTTTAACCAAGCTATTGCACCCACTCCCGTTCGCGCTGCACCACTTTTTGCACCCACTCCCATACGTGCTACTCCACCTATCCCGCCCACTCTTATTCAGGTTACTCCGCCTACGGCACCTGCTCCATCAGCTCAGCGCAGCGTTCCTCGTTTGGAACCTATTAGCGAGGAGGAAGTTGATTCCCCAGCGTCACTGCAGGCCAAGGGAGATCCTCACCATCTCCGACTGAGTACGCGTAGACGCCATGCGATGTACCGACTTGTGTAATATGTTTATATGTACATAGGTTGTGAGAAGTAGCCTGTTTGCGCATCATGTAGGATCTGGAGAAGTGCACTAGTTTAAATAACATGTCAGGATTATGTACGCATATCCTGAGTGATGTAATGTATAATTATGCTTGCGTGTAAGATATGTAATAGTCCTTCTCCGCGCGCAATCGTGTATTTTCAAAAATATCCTGGAGTTTTAAAATTTTCTTTGTGTGTGATTTTATTGACTTTTGCGACTCCCTTTCTTGTCTTACGAGTTTCACAAAATATATCCCCAGAGTGAAAGATGTCTCGTCCTTGGACGCGCTCCATGCCAAATCAGCCAGAGGAAAATTATGGCACACCGCAAAACCACAATTTCACTCAGGGACAGACAAGTCAACCGGACAGTGAAACAGCTTTCACACAAGTGTGTCGTCTGTATGAACAGAGTCAGCAACAACACCAGGAAATGATGAGCCAATTCATCAATATGGGAAGTAACCGTGGTCAGTATCAACCGCAATCCAAATTATCTGAGTTACAGAAGACGCGTCCTCCAACATTTTCTCATACTGACAAGCCTCTTGAGGCCGACGACTGGCTTCGAGACATGGAGAGAAAATTAATTATTGCACAGTGTTCAGACCGTGAAAAAGTATTGTATGCACCACATTACCTCACGGGAGCAGCCGCATCATGGTGGGAAAACTTCCTGCACATGCACCCCAACGAAAATGAAATAACCTGGGAGGATTTCAAAGAAGGTTTTCGTGGGGCACACATTCCTAAGAGTGTTATGAAAATCAAGAAGAGAGAATTTGATGACCTCAAGCAAAGGACCATGACAGTGTCAGAATACAACAGCCAATTTACTCTGCTGTCTCGCTACGCCAATGAAGAGCGCATGACCGAGACCAAGAAGATGGAAAAATTCTTGGAAGGCCTGGCACCCGCCCTTAAGTGCCAGCTGGTTGTGCATACCTTTCCAGACTTTAAAACACTGGTGGATAAGGCCATTACTCTAGAAAATGAGCGACGTAGCCTGCAAGATTTCCGCAAACGCAAAAGGGACCAGACTACTTTTGCTCGCAACCCCAGAAGCAAGACAGGAATTTCAGAAGGGTGGGAACACACAAAACCCCGACGGATAATTCACGCCCAATCAAGAATTTCCATGCAAGAGACAAGGAGTTCACCTATCGCCCAGGCGTTACTTGTTACGCTTGTGGAGAAGAAGGGCACTATGCCAAGCAGTGCCCCAAGCCAAGGAACTCAACCCCGAAGCCCAATAATGGTGGCAATAATTCAGCGCCAAAGCGAAACAATTTCAACCCCAATAACAACCACCGGAAAGGTCACCTGAACCACGTGACCCGAGAGGAAGCACAGAACGCCCCAGATATCGTACTCGGTACGTACCCCGTCAACACAATACCTGCCATGGTTTTGTTTGATTCTGGAGCTTCTCACTCATTCATTTCGAAGAGTTTTGCTTTGCAAAATAATTTTTCGATGCTTCCCTTGGAAAATCAATGATCATCAAGTCCCCTGGAATTAAGCAAGTGACCCAGAGTTACTGTCAAGGTGTGGTTATTGAATTTGAAGGATTGAAGTTTTACGCCAACCTTATTGTATTGGAAAGCAAAGGACTGGATGTCATCCTAGGGATGGATTGGTTAACCACCAACAAAGGTTTTATTGACTGCTTCAACCGGACCGTGATTCTCACACACCATCATGGGAAGAAAATAAAAGTTTCAGCCAAAGAGAGACAAATACCTCGGCAACCGAGATTAAATAAGGTGGATGTTTCTGAGCTGAACAAGGTTCCAGTAGTATGTGAATTCCCAGACGTATTTCCAGAAGAACTACCAGGCATGCCACCAGACCGAGAGATAGAATTCAGCATTGAGCTAGCACCCGGAACCGCTCCCATTTACAAGAAACCATACAGAATGGCACCATCCGAATTGGTGGAATTAAAGAAGCAAATAAAAGAATTATTGGAGAAAGGATACATTCGAGCCAGTTCCTCACCTTGGGGTTCTCCAATTATATTTGCCTAGAAAAAGGATGGAACATTGAGGTTGTGTATTGACTATCGGGCTCTTAACATGGTCACAATCAAGAACAAATACCCAATCCCCGAATAAATGATTTATTTGATCAGCTCGCACAGGCCAAAGTCTTCTCAAAAATTGACTTGAGATCAGGATACCATCAATTAAAGGTGCGAACAGAAGATATTCCCAAGACCGCCTTCACTTCCAGATATGGGCTGTATGAGTTCACAGTGATGCCATTCGGGCTAACCAACGCCCCCGCATATTTTGTTCACCTCATGAACAAAGTATTTATGAAGTATATGGACAAGTTTGTTGTGGTATTCATCGATGATATTTTGATATACTCCAAAACACCAGAAGAGCACGCCGAACATCTCAGGATTGTACTCGGAGAACTCAGGAAACATCAACTGTACGCCAAATTCAGCAAATGTGAATTTTGGCTAAGACAGGTGGGTTTCCTGGGCCACGTGCTAACCCAAGAAGGTATTGCAGTAGACCCGGAAAAAGTCAAGGCCGTACTTGGCTGGAAACCACCAGCTAACGTAACGGACGTACGGAGTTTCTTGGGAATGGCAGGCTATTATCGGAGATTTATTGAAGGATTCTCCACTATAGCAAAGCCCATGACACAATTGCTCAAGAAAGGCAAGAAGTTTGAATGGACAGAAGCATGTGAGAAAAGCTTCCAAGAGCTAAAAAGCAAATTAACAACGGCACCAGTATTAATTGTGCCAGATATACACAAGAATTTTGAGGTATATTGTGACGCATCCCGGAAAGGCCTCGGATGCGTATTGATGCAAGAAGGCAAGGTAGTTGCGTATGTCTCCAGACAACTTCGCAAGCATGAGGAGAATTATCCCACTCATGACTTGGAATTGGCAGCGGTCATCCATGCACTCAAGGAATGGAGACACTTCCTACTTGGAAATCGTTGTGAGATATACACAGACCATAAGAGTCTTAAGTTTATTTTCACACAGCCGGAACTAAATTTACGGCAATGACGCTGGTTAGAGTTGGTGAAGGATTATGATGTTGGAATCCACTATCATCCCGGAATAGCAAATGTTGTGGCACATGCCCTTAGTCGGAATCCCAGCACGGACGACGACAATATACCAAAGTTGAGGCCAGAATTTCAACAGGAATTTGCCAGACTCAATTTAATAATGGTTACCGAAGGCAGTGTGTCGAATCTGGAAATACAGCCTACCCTGATGGAAAAGATCAAGAAAGCCCAGCACGGACACCCCAGCATTGAGGGCATAAAAAGGAAATTGAGTTTGGGCAAGGCCTCAGAATTCAACATAGATGAGCAAGGAATATTGTGGTACTGAGAGAGACTATGCGTACCAAATATCAAGGACCTCAAACAGCAGATATTTGCTGAAAGTCACATAGCTCCGTATTCAATCCATCCTGGAGGGACAAAAATGTACAAAGACCTTCAGGAAAATTTTTGGTGGCACGGTATGAAGAGAGATATAGCCACGTTCATTGCATGATGTGACTCTTGTCAACGTATCAAGGCTGAGCACCAGAAACTAGCCGGGCTGTTACAGCCAAACAAGATACCCGAGTGGAAGTGGGACGAGATTGGAATGGATTTTATTGTTGGACTGCCACGGTCACGACACGGAAACGATGCCATATGGGTCATAACCGACAGATTAACCAAAGTGGCACATTTTATTCCGGTGAAGACAATTCACACCACTCAGAGGCTGGCCAGACTTTATCTTGCCTGTATCGTCTGCCTGCATGGAGTCCCAAAGACTATCATGTCTGACAGAGGCACACAGTTCGTCCCTAGATTTTGGGATCACCTGCAACAGGCACTGGGAACCCAACTAGCATTCAGTACCACATACCATCCCCAGACTGATGGGCAGACTGAACGTGTAAACCAAATCCTAGAAGACATGCTGAGAGCCTGCGTCCTCACCTACGGAACCAGTTGGGAAGAAAGTTTGCCATATGCAGAGTTCGCATACAACAACAGCTATCAAGCCAGCTTGCAAATGGCACCCTTTGAAGCTCTATATGGGAGAAGATTTCGTACCCCGCTAAATTGGTCAGAGACCGGAGACAGCCATATCTTCGGCCCAGATATGCTCAAGGAGGCCGACGAGAAAGTTAAAACAATTAGAGATCGACTCAAAACAGCTCAAAGTCGGCAAAAGAGTTATTACGATCGAAAGCATCGGGAAGTCAGTTTTGAACCCGGAGAATTGGTATACCTAAGAGTTTCTCCTATGAAGGGTCTGCAGCGATTCAGGATTGAGGGAAAGCTAGCACCAAGATTCATCGAACAATTTCACATAGTGGCCCTAAGAGGCACGGTAGCCTACCAGCTAGACCTACCCGGAGATTTATCCGGTATCCACAACGTGTTCCACATCTCGCAGTTGAGAAAGTACGTGAGCAACCCAGAGAAGCAAGTATCACATGAAAATATTGACGTGCAACCAGACCTCACCTACCGGGAGCACCCAATAAAAATATTAGAAGAGTCTGAGAGGAGGACCCGACAGAAAACCATCAAGTTTTTCAGAGTTCAGTGGAGCAATCACACCGAGAACGAAGCAACTTGGGAGAGCGAGGATTTTCTCCGAACAGAGCACCCACACCTGTTTAAGGATCAGCTCAAATCTCGGGGACGAGATTTTTCCTAAGGGGGTAGGTGCTGTGACACTCCAAAATTTTGTGGTTTTTTTGTTTTCAGGGAGAGCCTTGCTTGGTTTGAAGAAGGTCATTTAAACCCTTCTTAAAAACCCTCTTCTAAGTTTGCCCTCTAAAAATCTTTTCTTGGATTTAGTTTCTTCTAAAAAGAAACCCTTTTGGTTTTGGGCTTTTATTTTAGGTTTTGACCCCTCTTGATTTTTACCATGCCTCCCATGGTAAAATTTTCCCAAAACCCCCTCCTTCCACTTTGGTTCAGCCCAAACATTCTGTTCAAACTAATAAAATCCATTTTTTGGATTTTATTCCAATTATTTCTCTTCCCAAAATAATTCTGTCTTTTCTTCTGAGCCTAGGTGATTTGCAAAGCAAGTACCTTAATGCATTTGATTTTTGACCTCAACTCAACTCCCCTGGATAGTCCTTAGTACCCACAACCTAGAACCATCTTGATCCACTCTTCTTCTTTTCAAATATTTCAAAATTCACCCTCTGCAAGTTTGGACCAGATTTGCCAAATTTGGTGAAATTCATATCTTCACTTCTCCAAAAATTCCACCAAAATTCAGGCAACCCCTAGCTGCAATGAGTGACCACTCCACCAAAAATCAGCTCAAGGAAAAATCCCTACATGCCAGAATCATTCTGTCTAACACCTGGCATGCACTGTTACTGTTCATATTCAGTAAATTCAGAGTTTCAGTGTCGTTTCTCCGTCAGTAATTTCAGTCACATGTCCACTGTGCTTTTGGCTCGTTGCTCGCAGCCCCTCCCTCTTGTCTGGAGCACCACACGCGCGCTTGGCGCCTTCCTGGCGTCGGTGGCGCCCTGGCCCGCCTGCGCCGGCGTGCTTTGCGGCGGCAGAACCACCGTAACGGCCGACAGGGGGGCAACACTGCGGCATAACGCCGTTCGGCGCCGCCCAATCCTCCTAAGAGCTCCGCGTGGCCACCTCCTTGCCAGCACACGCATGCAGCACCGTCGTCATGGCCTGGCACGTGCAGAGCGCGTTCTCTGCCGCCGACGGGCCGTGCTGCCGTTCCATCGAGGGCAGGCCGTAATCCTCCCTCCCTTGCTGAGTTGGACACTGGGATGGCACCAGTGCTTCACCTAGATGTTGCTCAAGCCCCTAAGCCGACCGTTCACCCACAGCGCCACCGTAATCGCCCGCCGAACTTATCCGTTCACGGCAACCGCCTCAGGCCGGCTATATATAGCCCCCCCCCCGAGCTTGCTCTCGCCCGCGCACCACTCCACCACCTCACCAGACCCCGCCTAGCCACTGGAAGAGCCTCGAGGGGCCCTTCTTCCTCAACTTCGGCCACCTCCATCCGCCTCGGGCTCCGGCAACGTTCTCTTCGGTGAGAACTCCTCCGCCGCCCTACTCTCGCCCGTAGCCTCGTACCACCTCCAGAAGGCTAACGCTCACTTCAAATTGACCCCCGCAGCTCCCTCCGGCGAGATCCATGACTGCCCGAACCGCCGTCCGCCGGAGCAAGGGCCGCCGTCGACACAGTGCTCACCGACGACCTCTACCACCACCCATAGACGCGGAAAGGTGCACTGATCACGAAGGTAACCCCCGATCACCTTGCCTCGCCGTGGATCGCCGCCGGCGACCACCTCACCTCTCGGGCACTGTCGCGCCCTGTTTCCCTCATTCGAAAAATTCAAACCTGACGGGTGGAGCCCGCCTGTCAGTCTCTCAGCCGTTTCTTTTAAACAAAACGTTTTCTGAACTTTTCCGCAGAACCCCCTGGAAGTTTTCTGTTTCATTACAGATGGGTGCTTGGACCAAAACTCTTATAACTTTTAAACAGAAAATGGTTTTTGATTGATTCTTTTTCTATCATCTTTATTTTTCTGTCTAGCTTTTTTTCATGTTTATTTGAAAAATATTTGGAACATTTTTCTGTACACTCACGGTATTTACGTTACGTACGTATTTTTCTTATACCGTAGATACCAGAGGAGGTGACGGAGCTGCAAACTTCAGACAGTTAAACTCCGACTACTCCGAACCAGGCAAGCATGTTTGAACTCTTGATATGATGAGTGGTTGTTGCATGTTTGCATTTTTGTATAGTCATGGCATGTTTATGAACATTTCTTTGAATGTTATATTTCATGCACATAAGTGGAAAGTAAGTTTCGGAAAGCATTATGTTGTTGGATACATATTTGCATGGCCATGTGATGGCATGAGGATGGGTAAGATGGCAGTATTGTGACATGCCAGTCTTATACCAGATTATTTGACTTCCGTGTCATCATGAAACAAATCGCATTTCCATTCATTCCTTCCTGTACTGTCACATGTTTTCCGAAAGGAATATGGCTTAGTAAGTTGCAAATCGTTTTCCTGGTACACACCAAATAGAGAGGCCGGGATGAGGGTTCCATGGCCCTGTATTAAAGCCCGTCATCCGGTCAGGGGGCATGGGTGATTCCGGTTGGGACCGAGAGGGGGGCACCCCTTAGAGCGCGCGTATAGAAATTTGATCCCATGCTATTCGAGGTTGTGACCTCCCCATCTCAAAGTTTTTCTTGGATGTTGTCCAGGGTGATTCCTGGCACGTGAGGTGGAATGGGTGTGTACTAGTTAAATGTGTTTCTACTGAAATACCATAAACGGAACTAGTCCTTCATGACTACGGAAATCGTTGGCTGTCCTCAGTTCATACAAACTCTGCAGAGTCCCAAATTCTTTAAATCATCTTGTACTTGTCCAAGTACTGTATTCATCTTATCTTGTCAGATATCAGCCTCAGTGACAAATCTCCGGTGGACTACATGTGTGATAAATCCGATTAAAAGATTATTCTTGTGGATGGACTAATCTTGTTAATCACATCTGTTACAAGCCCTGTCTGTGATGTCGCTCAGACGTCCGGCGGTGGCATACTTGTATTTACATTTATTGTAAGCCATGTCTGTGATGTCGCTCAGACGTCCGACGGTGGCATACTTGTATTTACTTTTATTGCAAGCCCTGTCTTCGATGTCGCTCCGACGTCCGACTATGGCATACTTGTTATTTACTTTTGTTATCAAGCCCTGTCTGTGACGTCGCTCAGATGTCCGACTGTGGCATTCTTTTTATAAGCCCTGTCTGTGACGTCGCTCAGATGTCCGATGATGGCATTTCTTTTATAAGCACTGTCTGTGACGTCGCTCAGATGTCCGACTGTGGTATTTCTTTTAAAGCCCTTTATGTGGTGTCGCTAAGACGCCCGACTATGGTATTTATTTTAAAGCCCTTTATGTGGTGTCGCTACGATGCCCGACTGCGGCATTTCTTTTAAGCCCTTTATGTGGTGTCGCTAAGACGCCCGACTGCGGCATGAATTTTATTTGTTTACCTTTCGAGGCGTCGCTCCAGACACCCGATCGGTTTTCAGGTATTTATTTTATTTATCAAGTCATGCAATAATATTATTGTTGAGATGAGCATCATTATTCTTATTCATGACGCATTCATGCATTCATTGATTATATCTTTTGTCCGAACTGTCTTGCGAGTACTTCAAAGTACTCACCTGGCTTGTTGATTTGGCCAGATGTTGATGAAGGCAATCTCATGGATGAAGAGTTCGATAGTTAGTCCGACGCCTAGAGGAGTCCCAGTCAGCCCCGTGCGATCCTGTTTTGGTCATTGTATTATCCGCTTCCGCAACCCTGGAAATAAGTTCATCGAGCCTCACCTCGACGCTCGATGAGATGCCAGTTAGGAGTCAAGTTATCCACCACCACTTTTTACCTCGAGCTAGTAGCATGCCACCACACCCCTGTGTCATAACCGCCCTTATGTAAGATATTGGCGAGTTTGTAATAAATTGTTGAGCAGCCTTAGCACAACCCTGCAATATATTTAATGCTACTGGTCCTCTGTTCATCAAGTATTTGTCTACCAGTGAGGATGACTTTTCCTATACTGGGATCTAAAGATCGATTTTCTCAATAATTATTTTTATTGAAAAACCGGTCGTGACACCTAGTCATCACAACCCACCACAATTTACAAGGCGATGACCATCTATATTGGTCGTTAACAACTAGAAATAAGGCTGCGGACCAGCGTTGTTTGCTTTATGACCATTTCATGTAAGGAAATTACGACCTTTCTGACCAAAATGGTCGCAATGGTTTAGGGTTTGGATCCCCCCGAACAACTTTTGACCAATTGGTATCAAATGGTCATAGATCTATGACCAATTCTTCTAGGGTCACTGACAGAAGGTCACTAGTTGACATATTTGTTGTAGTGAATGTGAGGAGTAGGGATTGCCATGCAATGGATGCACTAAGAGCTATAAGTGTATGAAAGCTCAAACTGAAACTAAGTGGGTGTGCATCCAACTTGCTTGCTCATGAAGACCTAGGGCATTTGAGGAAGCCCATCATCGAAATATACAAGCCAAGTTCTATAATGAAAATTCCCACTAGTATATGAAAGTGATAACTCAAGAGACTCTCTATATGAAGAACATGGTGCTATTCTGAAGCACAAGTGTGGTAAAAAGGATAGTAACATTGCCCCTTCTCTCTTTTTCTCTCATTTTTTGTTCTTTTTTTTATTTTTTGGTGGGCTTCTTTGGCCTCTTTTTTTATTTGGGCTTCTTTGGCCTATTTTATTTTTCATAAAGTCCGGAGTCTCATCCCGACTTGTGGGGGAATCATAGTCTCCATCATCCTTTCCTCACTGGGGCAATGCTCTAATAATGATGATCATCACACTTTTATTTACTTACAACTCAATATTACAACTCGATACTAGAGCAAAGATATGACTCTATATGAATGCCTCCGGTGGTGTACCTGGATGTGCAATGATCTAGCGCAGCAATGACATCAAAAAACGGACAAGCCATGAAAACATCATGCTAGCTATCTTACGGTCATGCAAAGCAATATGACAATGAATGCTCAAGTCATGTATATGATGATGATGGAAGTTGCATGGCAATATATCTCGGAATGGCTATGGAAATGCCATGATACGTAGGTATGGTGGCTATTTTGAGGAAGGTATATGGTGGGTGTATGGTACCGGCGAAAGTTGTGCGGCACAAGAGTGGCTAGCAATGGTGGAAGGGTGAGAGTGCGTATAATCCATGGACTCAACATTAGACATAAAGAACTCATATACTTATTGCAAAAATCTACAAGCCATTGAAAACAAAGTACTACGCGCATGCTCCTAGGGGGATAGATTGGTAGGAAAAGACCATTGCTGATCCCCGACCGCCACTCATAAGGAAGACAATCAATAAATGAAATTGTGCTCCAACTTGATCACAAAGCGGTTCACCATACGTGCATGCTTCGGGAATCACAAACCTCAAAACAAGTATTTCTACTAATCCACAGTCGCCCACTAGCATGACTCTAGTATCACCACCTTTATATCGCAAAACTATTGTAAGGAATCAAACATATCATATTCAGCGATCTACAAGTTTATGTAGGATTTTATGAGTAACCATGTGAATGACCAATTCCTGTCATCTCTCTAAATGGATATAAGTGAAGCAAGTGAGTTTGATTATTTCTACAAAAGATATGCGCATGCTCTAACAAATATAAGTGAAGCAAAAGAGCATTCTACAAATGGCAGTTTTCTATGTGAGGAGAAACAGGCAATCCAAACTTCAAATGATATAAGTGAAGCACATGAAGCATTCTATAAAGCCACACTCAAAAGATTTAAGTGAAGTGCAATGAGAATTCTATAAATCAAACAAGGACTATCTCATACCAGAATGGTGCATAAAAGTAAAGTGAAAACTAAATGCAAAATATGCTCCAAGACTTGCACATATCGCATGAACGAAACGAATCCGAAAACATACCGATACTTGTTGAAGAAAGAGGGGATGCCTTCCGGGGCATCCCCAAGCTTAGGCGCTCGAGTCTCCCTGAATATTAACTTGGGGTTCCTTGGGCATCCCCAAGCTTGAGCTCTTGCCTCTCTTCCTTTTCCTCATATCGAGACCTCCTCGATCAAACACTTCATCCACACAAAACTTCAACAGAAAAACTCGGTAAGATCCGTTAGTATAATAAAGCAAATCACTACTCTAAGTACTGTAGAAAACCAATTAATATTTTGTTTTTGCATTGTGTCTACTGTAATATAGCTTTTTCATGGCTTAGTCTACTGATAGAAATTGATAGATTCATCGAAACAAGCAAACTACGCATCAAAAACAGAATCTGTGAATATTCAAAAAAAATCTGTCAAAAACAGAACAGTCTGTAGCAATCCGGACATTCACCATATTCTGGTACTCCAAAAATTCTACCAAAATTAGGAAAAATAAAAAAAATTGTACATCAAGACAGTGCAAAAATAATCAGAACTGTTTGACGTTCCAGTTAAAAATGTAAAATCACGCACTACAGCCAAACTTTATGTCCTGCACCGTACAAACCAACAAGCATTGTAAACATCCTAAAGGCAAACCTTAGAACATTATTTTTATAATACAATGGAATTGTACAAGGGGATAATTAATTTTGATGAAAATTTTCTGTAATCAAGATTCACAAAGTTTCCGTGAGCATGAACAAAGTTCAAGGAGCTCTCCCACTTCAACAATGCTTGTCTCTCTCACTTTCACTTTGCTTTTTGAAAAGTTTTGGGTTCCCCTCTTTATTTTTTGTTTTTAAACTATATAAAAGCACTCAACAGAAATAAATGACTCTCTAAAACTTCCGGGTTGTCTCCTTGGCAGTGCTTTCTTTAAAGCCATTAAGCTAGGCATTTAGTGCTCAAGTAATGAATCCACCCGGACCCAAGGTATATCAAAGCCAATTTTAATTAACAATGATTTGTAATTTAGTAGTGAGCACAAAGTAACATATATCATGCAACAACAAAGTCTAACTCTCTTCCTATGCATCGGCATGTCATAAAAGAACAATTCATGCACACCAAGTAAAGGCCAATGCATAGTATAAGCAGTTTCTTGCAATTTTATCATATTGGAAACATAGAGAGGTGGAGATATAGTTCCTCCCTCGTAATAATTGCAAGTAGGAGCAGCAAGCACATGCATATTACATTCATAAAAATTATCATGTGCAACGGTAAAAGGAAACCCATCAATATAATCCTTAATAAGCACAAACTTCTTCGATATAGTGTAGTTTGGAGAATTCAAACAGATAATAGGACTATCATGCGTGGGTGAAATAGCAACAATTTCATGTTTAACATAAGGAACTATAGCAAGTTCATCTCCATAAGCATCATTCATATTGGCATCTTGGTCACAAGCATAGCAAGCATCATCAAAAAGGGATATTTCAAATGAATTAAAGGGATCATAGCAATCATCATAGGAATCATCCTTCGGTAAGCATGAAGGGGAATTAAAAAATGTATGAGTTGGAAGGTTACTCTCATTAGAAGGTGATCACGGGTAGCTAATCCGCTCTTCCTCCTTTTGTTCTTCGCTTTCCTCATCATTCTTTTCATCCAATGAGGTCACAATTTCATCAATTTCTTCTTCCATAGACTCCTGCGAAATATTAGTCTCTTCTTGGACAGCGGAGAATTCCTCAATATATGGTTTAACATAGGCATTAGAAGCATAATTATCATAACAATATTCAAGTATGGCAAAATTTTCAGATTTGTAAAGAGTGGCATCATACTTTTCAATCAAAGAAGCAATTTCATAAGCACCCTTAAAAGCAACAAATTCTTCAATTTGTTGAACATCATGGTAATTATAAACACCCTTAGCATACGAAGATACGATTCCATTATCAACATATTCACATTGGTAGGGAAGGTGTTTCTTAGGGTTTTCAGAACAACAAGTAATATCATATATTTCACATAAATTCCAAGCATAGCATTGCAAACGATGAATTTGATCCAGTAAAAGTTTCCCTTTTTCAGATATACGGTGTCGCACATAACAAGCATGCTCATCTAAATATTTGCCCTCAACTAAGCTAGTTGGGGTTTCAGCACAAGCACAAAGGGATCGAAGATAATCCAAGTAAAAAGCTTCAGGAGTGTGATAGATTTTGAGTGGTTCTTCAACCATTGGTTCAGTAGGTACAACTATTTTTTTTGGTATTTTGCGTTTCCTACCCATAACTAAAGACAGAAAACAACTAAGAACAACAAATAAAAATTACTTAGTGATAAAGAAAATAAGCACACACAAGAATATTCACCCCACGCTATGACTCCTCGGCAACGGCGCCAGAAAAAGGTCTTGATAACCCACAAGTTTAGGGGATAATTGTAGCCTCTTTCGATCAGTAAGAGTGTCAAACCCAACGAGGAGCTAAAGGTAGAACAAATATTCTCTCAAGTCCTATCTGCCACTGATACGACTCTACGCATGCTTAGTGTTTGCTTTACCTAGAACAAGTATGAAACTAGAAGTACTTTGTAGGTGTTGTTGGATAAGTTTGCAAGATAATAAAGAGCAAGTAAATATAAACTAGGGGCTGTTTAGATAAATAAGCAATAAAGTAAATATAGCGAGTGTGGAAAAGTGGTGGTAGGAGTTGTCAAACTGTCCCTAAGCAATTGACTACGTTACTAGACCGATAATCACTATTGCAATTCTATTTGAGGGAGAGGCATAAGCTAACATACTTTCTCTTCTTGGATCATATGCACTTATGATTGGAACTCTAGCAAGCATTCGCAACTACTAAAGATCATTAAGGTAAAACCCAACCATAGCATTAAAGTATCAAGTCCCCTTTATCCCATACGCAAACAACCTACTTACTCGGGTCTCCGCTTCTGTCACTCACGCCACCCACCATAAGAAAATCATGACCATATTGCAAACCCTACAGTGGGGATCCCTCACGCTTGCGCGACACAGAGAGCACTATAGGACAACACCAATAATAAAACATGCAACTCAAACCAATCATAGCAATTCATCAATCACCAGTAGGACAACGAAAATCTACTCAGACATCATAGGATGGCAACACATCATTGGATAATAATATGAAGCATAAAGCACAATGTTCAAGTAGAGGGTACATCGGGTTGCGGGAGAGTGGACCACTGAATATAGAAGGGGGAAGGTGATGGAGATGTTGGTGAAGATGGCGGAGGTGTTGGTGAAGATCACGGTGATGATGATGGCCCCCTGGCGGCCTTCCAGCGCCACTGGAAGTAAGGGGGGGAGATCCCCTTTCTTCTTCTTCTTCTTCCTTGACCTTCTCCCTAGATGGGAGAAGGGTTTCCCCTCTGGTCCTTGGCTCCCATGGCGTGGGAGGGGCGAGAGCCCCTCCAAGATTGGATCTATCTCTCTGTCTCTCTCTGTTTCTGTGTTCCCAGATTCTGCCCTGGCACCGTTTCTTTTATATCCAGAGATACGTAACTCCGATTGGATTGAAATCTTCGCCCAGATATTTTTCCAAAAATTAGCTTTCTTGCGGCAAAAGAAGAGTGTCAACCGCCTTATAGGGTGCCCACGAGGGTCCAGGGCGCACCTGCCTCGCTGGGGCGCGCCCCCTGTCTCGTTGGCCCCTCGGGCACCGTCTCGCGTTGATTCTTCCTCCCAAAAATCATAAGTATTCCAAAATAATTCTCCGTCCGTTTTTATCCCGTTTGTACTCCATTTGATATTGGGTTTCTGCAAAACATAAAACATGCAACAAACAAGAACTGTCACTAGGCACTGGATCATTATGTTAGTCCCAAAAATAGTATAAAAAGTTGCCAAAAGTATATGAAAGTTGAATAATATTGGCATGGACCAATCAAAAATTATAGATACGACGGAGATGTATCAGGAGACTTAATCATAGGAGACATGTCGAACAACGAAGAAACCGGGCCTTCTGACCAAGATGCAGATGAGATGGATTATGAGGGTTAACAAGAGTACCTCAAATTTTTGTCTGCTAAGCAGAGTCAAGGTTTGCAGGTCGGCCTCGATGATGGTACTGACACCGACATCAACACCGACGGCACCGGCATTGATGGCGGCACCGAGACCGGAGGGGAAGGTACCGGCAGGGAAGATACTGGCGCTGATGCCACTACCAGTGAGAAGAAGAAGCAGAGGAAGCAGAGGATATGAAAACCTAACAAACTCGGCATCCGACGACTGGTGATCACAAAGATGGCACCTGGCAAGTTTGAGCCATTAGAGTCAGAAGAACCTCACAAGTGCTATGGGAACCAAGTAGGATGCATCCTACGGTAACGCGTGAGCATCAACGACGATGTCTTAAGGAGTAAAGAACATTTGAGGTAGTTGCTCCTGACGAAGTTGCACAAGAGATTCAAGTTCCCCGACCGGGATGATAGCATAGAGCAACCGTGGGATGATCCAAAGATGAAAAAGATTAACAATCATGCATGTGCATGTTCAGAATGATTTCGCCTCTTGGAAAGGGAGGGTGAAACGAGCTATTGAGACTGAGGAACCCCTGTCCAAGATTCTGGAGGAAAATCTGACACTTACGGAAGAGGAGTTCAAAAAGTTCAAGGACACTTGCGCTACCGAGGTAGCCAAGGTTAAGGCTGCGAATTTCAAGAGCCTTCAGCAAAGGAACACGGGGAAGCATCACCTCGAAAGCCGTGGCTACCTTGGCAAAAGGCCCATATGGGATAAGGAGGACGCGGAACGTGAAGCCGCGGGTCTCCCAGACCCCTCCGCGAAGTTCACCAACCCCTTGGAGCGTGACTTCATCAGGGCCTGCTACAAGTGGGACAAGAAAAAAAAGGTTTTTACACAGACAAAATCACAATGAGATTGATTAGATTACTGGTAATTATTCTTTTACCACCTTACATTTAGCTCCTGATCAAGTCGACTACACATTCGTAAACGGTTCACGTTCCTTCTACAGGAGAAGCAACACCAGCTTGCAGCCGAAAGCCCTACTTTGCCGATGAGGCCCAAGCGGGACACCCCTCTCAACCGGACCTTGAACGAACTTAAGGGACTCTGTTTGGGCCAGCGGCCGCAATATGGATGTGTGCACGGCGCCGAAGACGGCGCCACATGGAAGGTGTTTTACAACGAGGGCCCGGAGGCCAAGAAGAAGAAATAGAAGTTTAGTCAGGCAGACATCAACGAGAAGGTGAAGCTTGCGGTCGAGAAAAAAGCAGCCAAGGACGCGCAAAAAGCAGACGAGTGAAACATGATTTGCTATAGCAGGCAATAGATGCAGCTGTCAATGCCTGCAGAAATGATTTCGCTACTAACTTGGTCCCGGCTATCATCAACTGGATGAAGGAAAATCCAGACAAGACGATACATGATTTCCCCATGCCCAGTTTCGTCAGGAGCAACTCGATGAACAACACCACCGCACCATCACCTTCTCATGCAACCGGGCCTGCTCTCGCACCTGCACCCGCTCATAGAAGCCCGTCCTCAGTCTCTCGCACGCTAGGCGGGCCTTCGTCTTTGGCTGAGCTCGACGCCCTCACGGTAATTACATGTCGCACCAACATATATATATCTAGAATATTCCATTTTCATTGCCTTTCAGATGTTTTACGCCGCAGACATGTGTTTGCAGGCCGATGAAACCCCGTGGACCATACTCTACTTGATCAAAGGCCAGAAGGTGGACATGGGAAAGGGGGTGATTATGAAGCCATTGCAACTCACGTTCCACAACCAGCCAATGCCCGCTGGGCACTTCAGGGTTAACTTGTCGAGTGTGAGATCGGGGCACGATGATTTGCCTCCTCCATTACAGCTAGGGGAGAGGACGATGAGACCCCACTGCGAATTGGAAGCTATAAGGTTGGGTGCTGCTATGGTCGAAGAATCTTCTTCGTCTAGAGCCGGCCGAGAGCACACCAATAACCACACATCAACAAGCATGTATGGAGACCACCACCCCGCCTACGCTTACCAACTCTTGTAGTGCCGGGTGAGAGCGGCGGATGACGTGATGAAGGGGGTCCAATAGTGGCTGATGTAATCAGCCCCGTAGAACAAAGAACGGATGATGAGATGGAGGAGAAGGAGGACCCAATGGGTTTCCTCAATACAGGCGCCTATGACTATGACTTAGATATGATGAGTCAACCATATGACGAATCGGGCTATCACCATGCTGATGAGGATATGGATGATCTGCCCGGGCAGGAATGTCCTAGCAGGGATTGCAAGAAGTCTCTCTTCATGAAATTCTCATAGGACATGCCTGAAGATGCCGCCTCAACACAAGGTCAACTAGCTGGGGGTCGTACAGTGCTTAGCCCGGCAACACTGGGGCAGGGGTTAAGGAATGGTCTGGAAGGTGTGCCCAAGAAAAAGGAGAGGAAGACCCCCCCAGGAAGATAGGCTCAACTACCTGCAAATAAGCTAGAGCACATAGCAACCAGACGGTGGACTCTGAAGAGATACCCGTTAAAGGTGCGGCCATGTTCCATGTCACAGGCGAGCTGATGCTACCGCTAAAACCGCTGGAGGCACTATCAGGGGATCTCAGGAGACTGCACTACCATGTGATGTCGATTGAGAAAAGCCTACTAGCCTCAAAGGATCCAAGATATCTGACATACGCGGCTTTTGTGCCTGAGGGGAAGTGCTACATCGACACACGGCCCGCGAAGGAGTTCTTCCTGCGGTTTGACCATATCTTTGATATGTTCGGCTCGATTTTACAATCGTCCATCTTTTTGCGCTACATATGAGCTCTGTCATGAAGAGAGAAGAAGTCTCGCAAATCTGTGTGGTGGATCCATACTACATGCACGAGTCCTTCTTGAGTCTCAGCAACTTTGAGCGTGAAACTGTTAGGGAGTACGTCCAAAACTTCATGGTACAGAATAAGGACCAGGAAATTGTCCTCCTGCCTTATCATCCAAAGTAAGTCAGTTCTGGACAACCCTTTCACACATTTTAATCATTCCTTCTCGCTCATATGGAGAATAATTTGAGGTGTCTTTTTCCCCACAGCAACGGGCGCGCCGTCCTTATAGTTCTTTACATGCGAGTCTCCCACGCCGTGTATTTGGACCCTACCAGAAACTACGAGAAGAAGAACTACACCCACATAATGAATATTCTAGATGATGCTCTCTAAGGCTTCAACATTAGGGGTGGCCACCTGCAGATCAGGAAACAAAGAAACAAGAACACGGGTTTCACGCATAAAACTAACTTCTGCTGCATCCATGTCCCAAAACCAAGCAAGAAAGATGGATTCTACATCCTCCATCTCATGATTGAGTTCAACACGGATCACCAAAAGCTTCGCATGACAAACAAAAACGATGATCATATCCGCAAGTGGGTAGAATCTCATGGAGAAGCGGATTATAAACTTAGAGATGACTTCTTTCGCATCCAAAGGGACATTGCGATGATCATCATGAAAGAAGTTGTCGATGAGAAGGGGATGTTCCACCACAGCCCTATATCGCGAGCTGACGTCCGAACTCGCATAGGCATGCAACGTCATGACCTCACGCCATTCAAGAAGCTAGGGTCCATCCTCGATGATATGGAAGGATAGAACTTTTAGTGATTTACGATGTCGATGATGATGATATGTATGAGTTGAACTTGTATAGTTTCTGTAGCGATGAAACTTTGTGATGTCCATGGTCCCTGCTGAACTTGCCTAATGCTACTTTGTTAGTTTGGGTACGATGACCTGCGTACCTCTAGTTAATTAGTTTGCGTACTATATGTTGCATCTAGTTGCTAACCCTTTCTTTTTCGTGTAGCTCTAGTATAATTTGTTGCATATGATTGTACTTTCTCTTGATGAAGATGCATTTCAAACAGGTACCTAGCTTCTTGATGGCGAGGAAGCAATGCTATGTCGTGTACAAAGGGAAGGTTCTGCGCGTGTATGACAAGTGGCCTGAGTGTCAGGCGCAAGTGAATGGGGTCTCGGCGCCAGCCATAAAGGCTTCAAAAGCAGACAAGAAGCAGAAGTTAGTTACTTGAGGTTCACGCTAGCGCGAGAGAGGACTCGTAACCGCCGCCTCATGTACTACATAGTTCCGCTCTCACTCATAGTGATAGCTCTTCCCGCGTATATCATTGTTTAGATGGATGACGATGTAGTTGCAAGTATTCGAGACTTGTGTTGCTATTTTTGAAATGATGACGAGAGACCACTTTCTGTTGGATGATGATTATGATGATGACCATCTTGTATCGCTATGTATATGCTATGATTACATTTGTATGTGTATGATATACTAGAGATTGTTGTATAAAGCCCAAAACAAAATTCAGGAGCACAAAATGTGGAGCAGAAAAAAAAACTAATAACAGTAGCATGGGGTATGGCATTAGCAGCAGCGAGCTCTTAGCAGTAGCGCTCTTTGCACAAGGGCGCTGCAGCTATTATCAATAGCGCGTGTTGCAGACAAACGCTGTAGCTATCCCTAGTTAGCAGTAGCGCTGGTCAGGCCGCGCTACTGATAAGCATTAGCTATAGCGCCATATCAGTAGCGCGGCCACGTACGCTGCTGATAAGCATATAACCCATGCTACTGCTAGACTTTCCCCTAGTAGTCCTCCCTTGCCGCTAAGGATCATGTAAGAACAATCCTTAATGAAATCTATGAAGAAATAGCAGAAGTTATGCTTGATTTTTCGCAGTATCCTTAGGCTAGTAGGAGCGCTGGTATGACCTAGCCAGGTCGTACCAGGTGTCGTCTTCTCTCATACTTTTTCAGAGCATTGCATTTTTATAAATTTGTGTGTCATGCCTTTTTTTATACAAAGGATGGTAGATTCATCAAAGTATTACGGTAATTTTCCTTTTTTTAGGGCATGGCATTTTTACAATTTTGTGTGTATTTTTTGTTCATGTCATTTTCATATAGAGGATGAAATTTTTAAAGGTTACGTGAAGAAAACTAATTCTAGATCACTCAACCTTTTGTTTTTATTTTAAAGTCGCGACAATTTAAAAGGGCATTTTTAGGTCTCTGGGGTTCGCCTGGTTTGCCCTCCTGGTGAACAACCAAGAACGGTCGCCAGGAGCACAACCCCTAGCGAACAAATTGGCAGATGGGAGATCTCCCCTAGCGGTCGATCGTTGGATATTATAGCATCTCCAACAGGCGCCCAAAAACTGCTTCGCACGCTGAAATTCGTGTTTTTGGGCGCCGAACGGCTCCAGCAGAAGCTATAAAATAGTGTGCGCGCAAAAAAGGATTAGGGTCGCGCTGAAAAACGCTATCACATGCTGTAAATTTGAGGTACCAGATTGCGCGCGCTTTACAATTTACACTACGTGTTTTTTGAGGCCCGCATTTTGGGCATTTGGTAAACCAATGTTAGGTCCGGCATGCTACAAGTGCTACAGTGAAGCGTTAAAACTATTTTAGGGCGCGGAAATTTTTGTGCGCCTGGTAGAGTTGCTCTTAGTGTACTATTTGTACAGATGAAAAACTACCAAAAAATGTCAATGTGTGTAAATTATTATCGGCTGGATATTAGTGTCCTAGTGATAGCCACTCCTTGGCGCGTGGCAAACTCGTCTTGAAAAATGCATGAAACATGGACCAGGCAAGAGCAGGGCCGAGAAACTTGACTCTTTAGGTCACTAAGGTCATCGCCAATCACGCGGTATCCGAGCTTTTTATGCTTGGTTCGCCTAACTCAAGTTGCAAGAGACATGCACTCTGCAAGCGCAGGTTGGCACGTGATCCATTCCATGCGATTGTCAAAGGAAACCTGCATGCAGTTAATGCAACCGGTAAGCATGCATGCAGCTGTATACCAGAGCAGCACTTTCTCAGCGCATCATGCCTGCATGGAATGGTTGTTGTCTTGTTGACGTTTTCCACTCAATATTGAACAAGTCCGACCGGCGAGGAGAGCAAGGCGGAGGCACTGATCCCTTGCAGCATTCAACGGTCAGCCTCCCCACCCCGCGCGCACCGGCACCGCGAGATCTCGAGGCCGATCAGACGGCCGACGCGCAATCAGTGAGCAACTTGATCCCTCGACGACAGGAGGAGACATGACATCCAACGTCGCCGGTCAGCCGCTTGAGCTGACTGTACGCGCGCCCGCTCGGGTGGAAATTCGCGTCCATCTCAACGTGCGTCGCCCACGAAACGCGGCCGTGCCTATTGCATGCCTTCGTCGTCGTCGGTCCGGGACGACCCTATAAATATGTCATCCGTAACCCAGCCAGAGCAAACAACACACGACACGAAACGACCATCATCTCTCTAGTGGCTAGTGCGAAAGGAAGATGGCGACTAAGCTCGCAGCGCTCGTCGTCTTGGCCGCGTTCCTCGCCGGGCCGGCGGCGTGCGAGGGCGCCAGCATTTGCTTCAACGGCTGGCTGAGGCTACCCACCTACAACCCGTGGCTCTGTTCTCGCGGCTCCAGGACGAGAGGCCTTCCGTGGCAGCGGGGGCGTTCTCCCTCTGGGTTAGGGCTCGGCCATGGCTACTACGACAACAGGTGGTCGAGGTCGTACTGCCCCAGAGCGGAAGTGATTGTGAGGGGTGCCGTGAGGGATGCCGTGGCCGCGTACCCTGGCATTGGTGTGGGGCTCATCTGTCTCTTCTTCCACGACTGCTTTGTTCGGGTACCAACACAGCTCGTCGATTATTCTAGCTTATTTGCTAGCTGCATTGCCGTTCAAGAAGATCAACATGTTCTTTACGAGGTCTTTATGTCATAATGTTATATTCAGGGGTGCGATGCTTCCGTCCTCCTGATGACGACCAACTCCAATAACAGCGACACAGAGAGGGAAGGCCTTCCGAACAAGAACAGCCTGCGAGGGTTCGAGGTGATCGACGCGGCCAAGGCGGCGATCGAGGCCGCCTGCCCCGGCAAGGTTTCATGCGCCGACATCGTTGCCTTCGCCTCCCGCGACGCGTCCTACTTCCTCAGCAACCGCAGGATCAACATCCGGATCCCAGGCGGCCGCTACAACGGGCGTGAGTCCTTCGCCAACGAGACCGACCAGCTGCCCGGGCCCTTCTCCAATGTCACGGAGCTCCAGGCGAGTTTCGCGGCCAAGGGGCTCACCTCAGATGAGATGGTCACGCTCTCCGGCGCGCACACAATCGGCCATGCCCGCTGCATGTTCTTCTCCAGCCGCTTCTCTGAAATGGACCCGGCATTTGCCGCCAAGCTCAGGACCCAGTGCAACGGCAACGACGACACCAATGTGAACCAAGACGATGTAACCCCCTATGTCCTGGATAAGCAGTACTACCAGAACGTGATCGACAGGAAAGTGTTGTTCACCTCGGACACCATGCTCAACTCGACGGAAACGATGACACAGGTGAGAGAAAACGCAAACAGGGCAGGAGCGTGGGAGAGGAAGTTTGAAAGAGCCATGGAGAATATGGGAAAAACCGGGATCAAGAACAGAGCCGACCAAGGCGCAGAGATCAGGAAAGTATGCTCAAGAGTCAACAACTAAAGTTGGCGAGTAGTAATGCGGGGTGGCTGGCCGGCTCCATGGCGGGATCGCGTGATGGACGAGATGTAACTTCGTCTAGCTACTGTCATTGTTGGTTTTCTCACACTAAAACTCGGTGTGTGTGTGTGTGTGTGTGTTCTGCGATTCAACCTTGCTGCCTTTTATTATCTAAGTGGCCTCAGCTACGACAATTTCACAAATATAATCCGGTGGAATATCGAACCAAGTCTTCCATGACTTATTCAGGCAGCCATTTCTAGCTAGTTTATCTGCCGCAGAATTTGCGGTTCGATTAGCTCAAACCACAGTAAATTCATCATGTGAGGAGAGAAGCTCTTTGATCTCTTTGATGAGGAGGGCATACCGGGATCTAGCCAGTGCCAAACTTGACAAAGCCTGCATGACACCCCGGTTGTCTGTCTCGACCACAATCTTCCGGGCACCCACCGCGATGGCCAGCTGGACCCCTCTCCTGCATGCCAACAATCTGCATGTTCCGGGTCAGCAACCTATGAAAAAAAAACGACAAGAGCCTCCCACAGACATGCTATGATGGTCACGCACGACCGCTCCACCGCTTCCCGAACCGTCCACCTTCGACGTTGCTCCATCAACGCTTACCTTTAGCCATCCTTGGACTGGAGGTTGCCAAGGCTCCGTTGGCTTTCCTCCTTGTGTGGTTATCGGTGAGGCAGGAACACTAGCCCATTCCTCTAGCAGTCTCCAAACACGATCGACCAAGGATCTGTTGTTGCCGTCTAGCCCTAGCCCTAGCTCTTCTCTATCTCTCACTTGGCTCTCTCTCGCTCTACGATGTTGCTCGATCAACAGAGGAGGAAGAAAATCAGAGAGAAGGGAAGCACAATGACACGGCGAGGATTTTTCCCGGCGCACGAACGCCTCTTTGAGCACAAACTCAAAACCCCACACCATTACAACGATCACCGCAGCATGCTTCATACCTGGGCAACGCTGGGCCACAACCCACTCGCTCCTGCCCACTCCGCGCTCCGATCGGCCCGCTCTGGACGCCCCCGTGACGCGCTCTACACGCGCGCACCGCGCCGAGCCCGCAACGACCTCGCGCTCCCGCTGCACCCGGATCGCCTCCTGACCTAGTCTACACGCACACACGCACGGTGTCTAACCCACATGGCCACCCTGTGCAACAGACGCACGCACGCACACACACACACACACACACACACACACACACACACACACACACACACACACACACACACACACACGCCCGCGTTCCTGACGCACCCGACGTGTCCGGTGCGCACCCATAACACGCACGGGTCGCGCCCGGCTCACCGCCGCGGCTTATTGCCCAACAGGATCGAGCGTCCTCTATGAGCTTCCCTTGTTTTGTCGCATTCCTCACAAGCCACATGTGATATAAGACCATCAACATGACGCCCTTATCCGCGTCTGTGGCCTTGCCTAACCAATCTAACATCCATAACCTGAGAGTTTGTTGTGTATTAATCATCTCTGGCAAGTCGAACACACATCGTCTCCCCTGTCCGCATTAATAATAGACCACACATCATGAGCATGCGGACACCTTCAAAATCTGTGAATGGCAGTCTCCTCTCTTCCACAAACTGGGCAAAGCACACCCGACTTTATGGTTCTTCGCTGAAGTTCTGCACCAAGAGCTAAGCCGTCCCGAGCTAACCGCGAGGTGTAGATTTTGACCTTCGCGGGTACGTTCGTGTCCCAGAGCTCGATCCAGCCCTTGTGTTAATAAAGACATAAATACACATTGTACATTGTAATTAGTTGTGTATGTTCTATTTTCTGGTTGTTTCTGCCCATTAAAAACCGATACTGTTTTGACCCGCTAGCTGTCAATCGATGCCCTGAGGAAACCACCAAAGTCTCCACCGAGAACCAACTATCAGCGCATTACTGAACAGACATATCTCCAAGCCCAGCAGTCGGGAACTACTGTCAGTGATAAAAGGTTAAAAGAACAAGCAAAGGGGAAAAAATTGCCCATCTCGGCGAACAAGCACAACAATCGTGCCCCCCGCTCAATGTGTCTAATGCTCCGGGGACGGTGGCCGGTTATGGCAATCTTGCAGATTACCTGCATGACGATCAACTTCCTGATTTCTTGGAGGTGGATGAACACAGATACGAGTACGGGAAGCCTCTCGTCAAAGATAAAAAATCTCTGACAACAATGATGCGAAGATTCCATAATTGGTACATGGAAACCTGCAGAGAGTCTGAGGGGACGAATGCTTTGTATCTGAATATTAAAAAGGAGCACGACCTCGTTGCAACTGATCTGTTGACTGTTCCATTTGATGAGTTCTTCGCGTTCTTCAATCAAAAGGCCCTCGATAAACTAATGGTCTTTTGCTACTGTCTGTAAGTACTATTTCTATCATTAAGTCTCTATATATAGCTCGGCTCTTTCATTTCATGTATTTATAATTAATTATCCTCAATATATTATGCAGATTGAAGATCGTCGAGTGCAAAAAACAAGAAATTTATAATATTGGGTTCATTAACACAAATATCATAGATGAATTTCTGTTTGAAAAGGACGTCGAAGAGGCCGAGGACAACTTGCTACGATCGTTGATCAAAAATCAAAACAAAGATACCATACTCTTTCCTTACAACGGCAAGTGAGTGTTACTGTCGTGTGCATATTCCGTTTCCCTTATTACTCGAGCGAGGTTATAGTAATGTAATTGATGAGTTATGCATGCGTGCGCGGGTACCACTATATTCTTCTGGAGATTAAGCTTGAGCGGGGACTAGTAACCGTCTTAGACTCGAGACGGAAAGATCCCAAAACCTATGCGGACATGACTGAATTTCTCAACAAGTAAGTTCAATCGATCATTATCGCACCATATCGGGAAGTTTTTGTTCATTTCCTGATATCTCAAGTAATAATAATTATTTTCTTTGTCTTGCAGGGTTTGGAAACAGTTCACCGCAGAAGCTCCGGGACTGCCGAAGGAGCTGCGATATACATACCCGAAAGTAAGTACTACTGGCTAGCTAGTTGCGCGCATCTCCCGTTGATTCTATAGCTATACTTTCATCAATGCCATTTATAATGCTTCATTATCAGTTTGATTGACCTCTATTTTTTGTAAAGTGCTTGTGGCAGGAACAAGGAAATGATTTCTGTGGATACTACGTGTGCGAGTTCATCCACAACGCGACTTTGAAAAACAAGTGGGGCTACTCTCAAAGACAATATGAAGTGCGTAAGCAATAATATTCACAAATTCATTTTATTACACCATCATTTCTGTTGAGTTTCATTCATATATATGTAATAATTAACCCCCTTCTTCAAATTAGACGTGGCAGATGCGGAATGAACTCCTAGAACCAGATCGCATGAAAGCAATTCAAGAGGAATTGGCGGGATTCTTTCTTGACCACGTCATTAATAAAGCCGGAGAATACCATGTGGAAGTTGATTTCAATTGCTAGGGGATTGTAATTAAGAGATCTTACATATTGTACATGTATATAGCCAGTAGCGTCGGATACATGATACGAAAACTTGTTGTTCGACCAATCTCTCCGAGAAGGAGAGGTCGATCAATCACTTCTCTCGGTATGCATGACGAACTTCTGTACTCAATGGTTCTCTCGATCACTTATGTATATAGTACGTAGCGTCGACCAAGCACGGACATAAGAGAGAACACTTCTCTTTATTAATTATCTAGCTAACACAATATATGAAACACCTAAATTAACCCCCCAAAACCCCCAACCCCCTTCCTTTCAAAAAAAGAAATAAAAACCCCAGCCACTCGAATGCTGACGCGTGGATGCCTTTTGGTCCCGGTTGGTGCCACCAACCGTGACCAAAGGCCCCCCTGACTGGGTCGGCGCACAGGCCACGTGTAGGCACATTGGTCCCCTTCGTGTTTGAACCGGAACAAATGGGTGGAGGTGTTAGTAACGACCCATTAGTCCCGGTTCATGAATCGGGACTAAATGCCCTTACGAACCGGGACTTAGGTGTTTTTCTACTAGTGGGCAGGAACACTAGCCCATTCCTCTAGCAGTCTCCAAACACGATCGACCAAGGATCTTTTGTTGCCGTCTAGCCCTAGCCCTAGCTCTTCTCTATCTCTCACTTGGCTCTGTCTCACTCTAGATGTTGCTCGATCAACAGAGGAGGCAAAAGATCATAGAGGAGGGAAGAACAGTGACACGGCGAGGATTTTTCCCGGTGCACGAACACCTCCTTGAGCACAAACTCAAAACCCCACACCATTACAACGATTACCGCAGCATGCTTTATACCCGAGCAACGCTGGGCCACAACCCACTCGCTCCTGCCCACTCCGCGCTCCGATCGGCCCACTCTCGACGCCCCCGTGACGTGCTCTGCGCGCACGCACCGCGCCGAGCCCGCAACAACCTCGCGCTCCCGCTGCACCCGGATCGCCTCCTGACCTAGTCTACACGCACACACGCACGATGTCTAACCCACATGGCCACCCTGTGCAACAGACGCACGCACACACACACACACACGCCCACGGTCCTGACGCACCCGACGCGTCCGGTGCGCACCCATAACACGCATGGGTCACGCCCGGCTCGCCACCGCGGCTTATTGCCCAACAGGATCGAGCGTCCTCTATGAGCTTCCCTTGTTTTGTCGCATTCCTCGCAGGCCACATGTGATATAATACCATCAACATGACGCCCTTATCCGCGTCTGTGGCCTTGCCTAACCAATCTAACATCCATAACCTGAGAGTTTGTTGTGTATTAATCATCTCTGGCAAGTCGAACACACATCGTCTCCCCTGTCCGCATTAATAATAGACCACACATCATGAGCATGCGGACACCTTCAAAATCTGTGAATGGCAGTCTCCTCTCTTCCACAAACTGGGCAAAGCACACCCGACTTTATGGTTCTTCGCTGAAGTTCTGCACCAAGAGCTAAGCCGTCCCGAGCTAACCCCGAGGTGTAGATTTTGACCTTCGCGGGTACGTTCGTGTCCCAGAGCTCGATCCAGCCCTTGTGTTAATAAAGACATAAATACACATGGTAATTAGTTGTGTATGTTCTATTTTCTGGTTGTTTCTGCCGATTTAAAACTGAGACTGTTTCGACCCGCTAGCTGTCAATCGAAGATTTTTTTGAAACTATGATGATTTTTATAGCAAATTCGGAAATTATACATCATAATGCAGAAAAATCCCTCTTCGGCCCGCTAGCTCTCAGCCGACCGTTGGCCCAAAAGTACTTTTCGGCCAATAGTTGCCAAAGAGTCCCTCTTCGGCCAACACCCGCTCTACTGTTTCAGAAAATTCATATCAAATAGGATATTTAGTATTTTAATTTGATTCTTTTTGCATTAGATTAGAAATTTTATGAGGTTTTTGTAGATATCAAGTTTGACTAGATTTGAAAGTTTGAATTTGAATTTTCATGAATTTGCTCAAATCACTAGATTGCCTATAATTTGAGCTAGGAGTATTTTTTCAGATGATTCTTTTTGCTAATGGTTCTTTGTGAATTTGTTTATCAGTAGTAATTAATTGGCGAATTTTATTATTATTTAAAATTAGGTTTTTATGAAAACAGTTCTGTCTTAGTGTTTTATAGGTTTTATGCTATTTCTTTTAATTTTAATTGCTTTAAATTTTTTTCTTTAGTTTATTTGACATATTCTTTTTGTTTCTGTTTAGTTATCAGTAGCTATTTTATTTGTAGTATTTTTTTGTATTTTATTTCTTTTATCCTACTAGAAAACTTGTTTTGAGCTTCATAGGAATTTATATTTAAAAGTGCCTTGTAAATCTTGTACAACCATTGCAGTTTTATACATGAATATAAAATACTTTCCCGCAATCTTTTTCCCTCCATTTTTTCCCGCCATTTTCTTTGCCGCCATTTTCTCCCGCCATTTTCTGTCCCGCATTCTCTCCCGCCACACTAAGGAGTGTTGGATCGACGGAGCATGACGATGATGCCTTCATGTGGAGTGTGAAACACTGTGTGAGAGAAGTCATAAGTGTGAAACACTCTCCGATGATGATGACGCTGCAAACACTTATGACTTCTCTCAGGCAGTGTTTCACACCCCACCAGCAGCACCGACGCAGGAGACACAGACCGTGTCAGACGATGTTATCTACGATCGTGGACACCATGAGGCTCGTTTTATAAGTTGAGAAGTGAAGATGGGGAGAAAGAAGATGGCGGGAAAGAAAGATGGCGGGAGAGAATGGCGGGAAAGAAAATGGAGGGAGAGAATGGCGAGAAATAAAATGGAGGGAGAGAATGGCGTAAAACCCTAATTTTAAATAATCCTAAAATTCACTAATTAATTACTACTGATAAACAAAGTCAGAAAGAACCAGTAGCAAAAAGAGTCATCTAAAAAGAATACCCCTAGCTCAAATTATAGGCATAGTGATTTGAGAAAATTCATGAAAATTCAAATTCAAACTTTCAAATCTAGTCAAACTTGATATCTACAAAAACTTCATAAAATTTATAATCTAATGCAAAAAGAATCAAATTAAAATACTAAATATCCTATTTGATATGAATTTTCTAAAAAATAGAGCAGGTGTTGGCCGAAGAGGGACTCTTTGGCCAACTGTTGGCCGAAGAGTACTTTTTGGCCAACGGTTGGCCGAAAAGTCCCTCTTCGGCCAATCGGAAGCCGAAATGTCCCTCTTCGGCCAATCGGAAGCCGAAAAATCCCTTTTCGGCCAACAGGAGGCCGACGGGGTGATACTTTTGATTTTTCTCCATTAGGGTGTATACACTAGTAGAAAAGAGGGCTTTGGTCCAGGCCGGGTTAGCCCATTAGTCCCGGTTCAGTCTAGAACCGTGACTAATGGGGGCATTAGTACCGGTTCGTGAGCCCAGGCGCCACGTGGGCCATTTGTCCCGGTTCGTCTGGACCTTTTAGTCCCGGTTGGTGCCACGAACCGGGACTAGAGGGTGCGATGCCCATTAGTACCGGTTCGTGGCACCAACCGGTACTAAAGGTTAGACCTTTAGTCCAGGTTCGAACCACCAACCGGTACTAATGGGGTTTGAGGCATTAGTACCGGTTCATGGACGAACCGGTACTAAAGGTCGCATTTTCAAACTCTACCCCCCCCTAAGTGGATCGCCTTTTCAGTTTTAAAATAAATAAAAGAAAATGATGAAAATGTCAAAAAAATAAAAGAAAATAAGTTTCCCATGTGATATGTGGTCTAGTTGTTGGGAAAATTTGCAAATGTGAATTTCAACTTTATTTGCAAAATCTCTCTAGAATTTAGTAAAATGGGCATAACTTTTGCATACTAACTCGGATGAAAAAGTTTTTTATATGAAAAATCATCTACTCGGAAAGTTACATCCAAATTTAATGGGGCGAACCCCGTTAAACATTTTCAAAATCCTCAAAAATCTAACAGAAAAAAAGTTACGGGACTTTTAAGATCCCGAGGCAAAAAAATTCATCAAATTTTCAGTTTTTTTGAATTTTTGTTAAATCTGGTCAAACTTCTTATTCAAGTAGTGTTAGTGTTACTAAATAATTATTCAAGAATATTAGTGTTACTAAATAATTATTTCAGTTTTTTTGAATTTTGGTGAAATCTGGTCAAACTATTGTCAAACTGTAGTCAAACAATGGTCAAACTAATTATTCAAGAAATATTAGTGTTACTAAATAATTATTCAAGAATATTAGTGTTACTAAACAATTATTTTAGTTTTTTTGAATTTTGGTCAAATCTGGTCAAACTATGGTCAAACTGTTGTCAAACAATGGTCAAACTAATTATTCAAGAAATATTAGTGTTATGTTTTAGAACAATAGTTTCAAACCCAAACAGTGAAATGTGTGACTTCATGCTCAAGCTAAATTTCTGAGGTTAATAGGATTGACATCTTACTATTGTCAGGAAAACAACAAGCGCAGACTTGGAAACGAGGGAGAATAGAACCCGGAAGTTAAGCATGCTCAGGCTGGAGTAGTGAGAGGATGGGTGACCGTCTGGGAAGTTAGATGATTTGGAATGATGAGGGGTGATTAGAGATTAGAGGTTAAATTGAGCAGTGATGAGGGGTGATTAGAGATCAGAGGTTAAAATAATTCAGAAATTTGAAAATCAAAAAAAAAATCCAAAAAAAAATTTCAAATTTATTTTTAAAAATAAAATCATAAAAATTCCTTTAGTACCGGTTGGTGTTACCAACCGGGACTAAAGGTGGACCTCCAGGCAGCGGCCACGTGGAGAGCCTTTAGTCCTGGTTCGTGTTAGAATCGGGACTAAAGGGGGAGGCTTTAGTAACAACCCTTTAGTCCCGGTTCCAGAACCAGGACTAAAGGCCCTTATGAACCGGACTAAAAGCCCTTTTTCTACTAGTGATAGTTACCGAATTTGCTATAGAAATCATCATAGTTTCAAAAAAATCTCAATCAAGTGAGTTCTTATGGGGTCAGTCACTTTTTGGTAGCAAGGGATATACGGCACACAAATTGTGCTAGTTACTTCAATCTTATGCAGCAAATCTTCTGGATATAAAGCTCAACAAGCTTTAAACTCTATCTCCTTTCCTTTTGGAAAGTTGATCTCTGTACACTGTTTGGGTTGCAAATAAATAAAATCAAGGGCACTCTTTGAGGGCCAAAAAAAAATTGTGCTAGTTACTTCAATTAGCTAGCTAGGTAGGAGGGGAAAGTCCCCAGCTGCTCGCGAGCTCAAATGAACTTGCATGAACAATAAATAAGAAAAATAAAAAAAATCTGATTGTTTTGGTAAATTGTAACAATTCTTTTAAGAGCCTGCAAAATTTCACTTTGAAACGGCATCTGTCGAAATCGTAGCAAAAAAATCAGCACTCCGAAATTCTTTTAAAAATGGCATTTTTGGAGCATCAATTTTTTTTGCCACCACTTCAACAAATGTGATTTTATGATAAAATTTCACAAGCACTCAAACTATTTGTCAATGTATCCACAAAAAAGTAGGATTTTTTTCGTCATTTCTCTACGATTTTATTGTTCATACGGGCTCATGTGAGCTCGAGCTGAGAATAATAGCTTCGTCCGGTAGTAGGAGTAAACACGTATTTGTAGAATATTAAGAGATGGATCGTGAGGGGTAGATATAGAAGAACCTGCACATGCATGTATGCATCCACATGAACTATGCATTTTATTTCACATGCTTCGTGTCACTATGCACCGGTGCATGCGCTCATGGGTATTACCTCCGTCCCAAATTATTTGTTTTAGATTTTTTAGATATGAACGTGTCTAAAGACATTTGTACCTAGATAAATCTAAGACAAGTAATTTACGACGGAGAGAGTATGTATCTAGGGGTACCTTAACTAATAAAATTAGTGATATTGGTATTGACACTTGATAATAAAATAGAACTAAACATTAAAAAAAGCAAAATACTGATTTTTCAAAAGAAGAATGATTAGTGGTTTCGGTATTACTCTTTACGAAGAGTAAAAGAAACAAAGATAAAATAAACAATGAAAATTTTCTGCCCATAATTCTATAATATGCAAGAATAAACATATAATAGTACAATTTTCGTAAACAATGAAGTTTACTAAGAAGAAATACATTAGTGGCATTCACATTATCCTTAAATAAAAATGAAAATGAAAATGAAATAAATCAAATCAAAATAATGAAGCTTTCTAGCAAATGATGAATTAGTGGCATATGTATTACCCTTAAAGAAGAAAGCAAACGAAAAAAACACAATAATGAAGTTTTGTAAGCAATAATGAATTAGTGAAATCGATAATAACTTTAAAGAAAAAATAAAAACTAAAACGAAATCAAAATAGTGCAATTTTCTAAGAAAGAAATGATACAAAATAAAACTAAAACAAAATCGGAAGAATGAATGTTTCTAAGAAATATAGAATTAGTGGGGTTGATATTACACATTAACAAGAAAGAAAATAAAAATTCTGAAACAAACAATAACAAAATTTGCATATAATATAGACTAAAATTGAGTTTTTTAAAAATATAAAATAATAAGCATATAAATAGTGATTTTTCACAAAAAAAAGATTGGTATTACCCACAACTAAGAAAGAAATTGAAATGAAAAAAAAAGAAATAAAGTTTTATAATGAAGAATGAATTAGTGGCATTGGTATTACCTTTAAAGAAAAAAGTGAATGAAATTAAATTGAAAAAACAATCGAAGTAAGAATTTTTTTTCTAAGAAAAAATATATGAATTATTGGCATTGGTGTACCCTTCGAGAAGAAAAAAAATGAACTAAGAAATAAAAAAGAATGCACACAATTTACAAAGGGAAATTGACATTTATGCCCCTACTTACGCCCACTCTCAGATTTACCTCTATCTTTTTGATGTGTTCAAATTTGCTGCTTAAAAGTATTTTAGGTGACCAGAATTCCTTCGACCAAAACTTTGAAAATTCATATGAACTCAGAACAATGCAAATAAGGTATCAAAATGTTCATAAAAATATCACCTATACGCGCATATCATTTACGTTCATCACCTACACGTGCATTTATTTCCATTCACCCTAAATACTTTTTTAATGTTATGAACCCTAAAAAGCTTTAAAGGGTCCTTTTGTCATGATTGTAAATGACATGTGCATATAGGCGATATGTTTATGAACATTTTGATATCTTATTTTGCATTCTTCTATTTTCAAAGGTTATTTTCCTCTTTGATTTGCTGAAGGAATTCAAAAGCCTAAGTCTTATTGAATGGAATTGTAGGAACATGTTGAAAGATGAGCTCCTCACTCTGCTCAAGAACCAGAAAATATATTGGAAGCAAAGAGGGAAATAAAAGGTGTATAATTTGGTGATGAGAAAACCAAATTCTTTCATACCAAAGAAACTATTAGCCACAAACATAATCACATTGCTATGTTGCAAAATGATGATCAGGTTGAATTTACAGATCATGAAAGCAAAGCTGCACTGTTGTGGGAATCCTTTAGAAAGAGATTGGGCAGCTCAAAAGATACTTTCATGCATTTTGATCTGAATTATTTGTATGGTCTAGTTTCTGATCCACAAATGTTTACTGACCTTGAGAAATGCTACAGAATTGAGGAAATTGATGAGGTAGTTAAAAATCTGCCCTCGGACAAATCTCCTAGTCCTGATGGTTTTAACAATGAATTCTTCTAGGCATATTGTGATATTATTGGTTATGATGTTAGAAATCTCATACATGATTTCTATGAAGGAAATGTCAACTTAGAAAGCAACAACTCCTCATACATTACACTTATACCCAAAAGCTCAAGTCCTGTGAATGCCAATGATTTCAGACCTGTCTCTCTGCTGAATACTTGTTTAAAAGTCATTACCAAACTTCTGGCTAATAGGTTGCAAAAGATCATATTGAAGACTGAGCGCATCAACCAGTATACCTTCTTGAAAGACAGAGTCATCCATGATTGCCCTGTCTGGGCATATGAATATCTTCATTAGTGCCACAAAAACAAAGAGGAAGTGATAATTTTGAAATTAGACTTTGCAAAGGCCTTTGATTGTATGGAGTATAAAGCAATCATTGAAATTTTGAAAGCAAAATGATTTGGTGATAGATGGATCATGTGGATGAGACTTCTATTTAACTCTGCATCTTCTGCTGTCCTTTTAAATGGAGTACCAGGAAAAAAATTGTCGGTGTTCTGGGAACAGGGGTCCCCAGACTTGCCTGCCTGCGGCGTGGCTCAAGGGGCGGCCCAGCACGGTCCATCTTCATCAGCACGAGCCCAAGACCCTCGCGAGGGGCCAAGCCTCGTGGGGTGGACGACAGGGAGCTTCCTCAGGCACGGCCTCATCAGGCTGGCTCGCGAGGAGGCGAAGAGATCAAGGCGGGGTACCTCACGAGGTGCCTATGATGCAAGCCATGATGACCAAGGGTGCCAGGCGGGCGCCAGCCCGCGCAGTGTCCTCCTTTCCTCTTTGGTGCAAAGGGGGCAAGCGCAGGAGAGAGCATCAAGCAAAGGCATCCGTTTCGGTGCAACAAGACCAAGACCGTCGCAACGGCAGGAAGGAGGTCATTGTGGAGCCCAAGGTGGCGTCAACACCAGAGCCTTTGACAGGCGAGGACCAACTTTAGTCAGGATAAGTGTACTAGATGTTCCCCTTCAAAATGGACAATTGTTGGCGCCATTCCCGCCCAATATTTGGGAAGAGGCCCAGGGCCTTTGCCTATAAATAGGACTAGCCACCCACAAGGTAGGAGAGGTCAGAAGATCGAGACCATCATCTAGAAACCAACAGAGAGAGGGCGACTGAACTCCCCTGAGCAGTTCATCGCACCAGCCAGGAACAGACCCTCGCAAGGCTGTTCTTCCTTGTATTGTTCATCATCAGCCCAAGAGGCAATCCACCACACCACAAACTAGAGTAGGGTATTACACCACAATGGTGACCCGAACTAGTATAAACCCTGTGTCTCTTGTGTTGTTCCTTTCATAGCTTAGATCCTAGCGAGGCGGTGAGGTGCAGGTAGGTAGAGGGCGAAATCTCCGCGCGCACCCCAGTGTTCGAATCTAGAGGGTCTGCCGGAACCCGAAATCCAACATTTGGCGCGCCAGGTAGGGGTGCGCCGGAATTCGTCTCCCGCCACCCTGTTCTTCACCGACCATCACATCCATGTCGGACACTCGTCAGGCCCGCGCCGAGCACCGAGCTGCTCTCGCTTCCCGCATCGCCCAGACGGCCCCTGTCGGCGGCCGCCCACACCGTTCCCCATCGCTTGCCATCAACGCTGCCACCGGCCCGATGGGGAACGAGCAGCAAGCATCATCCCAGCATCCGTCAGTGAGGCGAGATGGCCGTACTGCTACTCCCTCACTCACCCCAGCTGATTCTTCATCCCGCGCACTCTGCGCGACCATGGAGGCTCGAGCTGCGCTCATCGCGGCAAACGAGCTCCTACGCTACCACCCAGTCGACGACGTCTACGAAAAGTGGCTCGACCGCGTCGCTGAGCTCGTCCGTGTCGCAGGGGGCTCCCCCGCATCGTCCATCTCGCTGCACCGCGCCCCGCCCTGCGCGGGCAATGAAGCTCCAGGGGCGCCTCAGCCACCTCCTCCTCAAGAAGGCGCCCTGGCCCCAAGGCGCGTGGCCCCTGAGCGGAACCCACTCCGTCTGGCGCCAGCACGGCAAGAGCAGAGTTGCCAAGAGGTCCCTCGTCCCCAAGAAGCTGCCCGAGTGCTCCCCGTTCCGGCCCGTCGCGACCACGCTCCTGTTCCAGCACGCCAAGACCCCGCGCTGCTCCTAGCTGCAGCACATGGGGACCCGCAAGACCAAGCTCTTCGTCACCCAAGGCCTTCCGTGGCCATAGCAGGCTACCGCGCCTTCACCACCGAGCTGCGCAGCGTCGCATGGCCCGACAAGTTCAAGCCAGACCTGCCTCCTCACTACGACGGCACGGCCGACCCTGCGAAGTTCCTCCAGATCTATGAGCTGGGCATTGAAGCCGCCAACGGGGACGAGAAGGTCATGGCGAACTGGTTTCCCATGGCACTGAAGGACGGGGCACACACCTGGCTCCTGAACCTGGCTCCTGGCACAATCTCCTCCTGTGACGAGATGCGCACCCGTTTCATCGCCAACTTCCAAGGTACTCGCGACCGGCCACCTGCCGGGAGCGACATGCGCCGCATCAAGCAGCAACCAGGGGAGACCCTGCAGAAGTACATCTAGCGCTTCAACAACGCACGCCTCAAGATTCCCAAGGTAACCGAGGTGGCCATCATCTTAGCCTTCTCCGATGGTGTGCGCAACGTCAAGATGAAGGAGGAGCTGGCAATGCATGAAGATCTGTGCACTTCCTTGGAGCTGTTCAACTTGGCGAACAAGTGCGCCAGGGCTGAGGAAGGGCGCCTTTCCCTCCTCGAGCTACCAGCCGCACACCCAGAAGAGAAGAAATCCAAGGCCAAGGACGTGAAGCGCAAGGGGGCTGTCGTGCTCGCGGCAGAACCAGACATCAAGCGGGGCAGAGATCAGCCCGAGTCTTTCAAGGGCAGCCGGTACTGTGTGTACCACGACCTGCATACCCACAACACCAATGAATGCCAAGAGCTCCGAGCCGTGCGAGAAGGGAGGATCGGCCGGCGCCCCAACGATCGAGGCTACGGCCGAGGAGGAGGAAGGAACAAAGGACGCTGGGAAGACCGCGGCCCTCGCCAAGGGTGGCGCGACCGACCTCGCGAGGATCGCTGGCAGGATCAGCCTCGCGAGGGAGACTGGAGGGATCAGCCTCGCGAGGATCGTCCACAAGGAAACGTAGGCCTCCCTCCTCTGCTGCTGCAGCCAAGGAGAAATGAGGACCATCATCAGGACGAGGGGGCTGGTGGCTTCCAGGAGCCGCGCGCGATCGCCTGCATCATGGGTGGAGCTCAAGCCCCAGCCTCTCAACGCATCTTCAAGTAGTTCGCCTGCGAAGTGAATGCAGTCCTCCCCAAGCTCGAAGCCACGCACCCCCCCCCCCCAGGTGGTCGGCGTGCGTCATCACGTTTAGCTCAGCGGATCAGCTCAAGTGCGCGGCCACAGCCGGAGTCCTCCCGATGCTTTGCTCCCCAGTCATCAGCAACCTGCAAGTCACCAGGACCCTCATCAACGGCGGGGCATGGCTCAATGTCCTGTCCGTAGAGACATTCAACAATCTCCAAGTGCCTTATGATCAACTTCAGCCAACCAAGACTTTCTCTGGAGTCACCGATGGCTCCACGGTTCCGATTGGGCAGGTCCGCCTCCCTGTCACCTTCAGGGGGCGCAACAACTACCGCACCGAGCTCATCGACTTCGACGTCGCCCACATTCGCCTGCCATACAATGCCATCCTCGGGTACCCAGCTCTCACCAAGTTCATGGCCGTGACTCATCACGGCTACAACGTCCTCAAGATGCCAGGAAGCGGTGGAGTCATCACGGTGCCTTGTGAAGAAAGAGACAAAGTGTGCTCTCTGGAGCGAGCTTTTCAGGCTGCCTCACTTAAAGACCCAGATCGCGGGAGCGGGAGGCTCCCTGAGACCGCTCCCAAGAAGAAGAAGACATCGCCAGGCCCGACCCCTCAGGAGGCAGCCCCCTCAGGGTCTGTGCTTGCTCAGGGGGCACCTCCTTCTATCGCATAGGAAGGCGCGCCCGGTGTCCTCCTCAAGCAAGGCTCGGGGGCTCCCTCCTGGAGGGCCTCCAACCTTGCTAAGGTCGCGAGGGAGGCACTTGGGAACCACTTGGAGGCGTGTTTCAAATCACGTTTCCCTCAGGAAGGAGCAAGGCAAGAAGGGCCAACCCCTTAGGAGTTCGTCAGTCCGATCACGCAGGAGTTGCAGGAGTCAAGAGTCATGAGTGGCAGCCGCCGCTTACCCGCCGCAGCTCCCCATCCAGGCGAGGATGGTGGGCTGTGCATCTGCATCGACATCCCAGGGCTCAACCGAGCCGCCTCTCAGGAGCGCTTCTGGCCCTCACGCGTGGGGCGCTGCGAAGGCCCACCCCACAGCTATGTTCGCATGCCCTACGGCTTGCCGAACGCGGCTGCCGCATACCAGCGCCTCATGAGGAGCATCCTAGAGGCTCAGGAGGCCAGGCGTTCCATAGTCCTGGCGGAGATGGAGATGGTCCACAAGGAGCCACCAGCGCCTCCGGAACCTCCCGAGGCTCCTGGGCCTGGGGGCTCGTGAGGGTCAGCTTCCGCAGCCCACAACGTCCGCTACTTCAACACCCCTTCGTCTTCAACGCTATCAGATGACATCCTTCAAGTTTCATTTCCAGCTGGGAGCGCCCCAGGGCTGCATTATTCCTGGGCCGTGTGGGTCCGTCCCTGTGGCATGTATCCTCTTTTACTTTATGTTCCTAGCTTACTTTGTTGGGGGCGCCCCTCGGGATGCATCATCTCCAAGTCGCTCGGGTCAGACCCAGCGGCATGTACCCCTCTTGCGTTTATTTTCGGGCCATGCGTTCGACCCGTCATGCTTGTTATTTGATGCCTGTCAACGACACCTCTTCTTCCTTCATGTCGACCGCTTGCACGTTAAAGGGGGGGGTACCTGAGCATCGCGACTCATGGGCTCCTACTGGCTCTCCAGCCCTCACCCTCTGGTTTTGTCCACGGCATCGCGACCTGGCATACCAGCGACGGCTGAGACCCGCTCGAGGGCCGGGACCTGAGGACGTAGAGCGTCGGCATCTAACCAAAACTTGCAGGAACACATCACAAGTTAAGGCCCAGTGCCAGGCGCAACCCGCCTTGAGGTAGGGCCCCGTGAGTCCCGTGCTGGCTCACGGGTGCCCATATACACCTCGTCAAGCCCTACCGTGCCAGCCACGTGTCAGGGCGGGGCTGTACACGCCCTGGGGGCTCCTCCCGGAGGGGAGCCCCCTCCCACGCACCAGCGGAAGCACCATGCTCCGCGCTGGTTGACAACACTGCCGAGGAGAGGCTATGCTTGTACACATACGGAAGCGCTATGCTCCGCGCTAGTGATAAACAACTGAGGGTGGCCCCCGGCCGCATCAACCTCAGGGAGCCCAGAGCTCAGTGTCTGGCCTCATCGCAACGCCTCCCCTTGGGAGTGCCGCGCGAGGGGGCTGGGCACGGGGGCTGCGCCTGGGTCACGCCCAGACGCACGCCACCCAGCCAGGCCCCTCGGGCCTGGTTCGTCGCGCGTCCCTCCCCGAGCGGAGCCAAGGTACGAAGGCCATTTGAGCGTCAAGGGGGACTCCTGAGCATCGTGACTCAGGAGCCTAACTGGTCACGTAGCCCCTCACTCCTTAGTTCTGAAAGGCTAACAGTGGTTGAGGTATGCGCGTGGCCGGGCTCTGCAGACGTAGAATGGTAGATTCACCCACACATCTCACCTCCCTACTTACTGTCCGTGCGCCAAGGGGGACTCCTGATCATCGCGACTCAGGAGCCTAACTTGTCACGTAGCCCCTCACTCCTTGGTCACGTCCTGGTTACCGGTCGGGGCTAACGGCGACTGAGGTATGCGTGGGGCCGGGCTCTGCTGGCGTAGAACATAAGCAAGTAGGAAGGAAAATCGCAAATCTCAAGGAATTCAAAAGCAAATATTACAGTGTGTAACTATTATCACAACACCAAACACAAGTTTAAACGCCTCCCTGAGGCATGATGCATGTTGCAGGAGCTAAAAGCAGAACATGAGCCACAACGGAGTCATTTGTTGGCGGCGGAGCTACGCGGAGCGGGTTCGCCTTGTGAAGCTGCAGGGCCAGTAGCGCCTCGCTTCGGCTTGGTGCTGAAGGCCTGGAACTTCACCAGCAGAGCCTCCGCACGACCCTTCACGGCCTCAGCAGCGGCAGCGGCAAGCTCGCCGCTCGCTGGCTCCAGCAGGCTGTCGAGGTCGACGTTGGGATCGCGAAGGTAGACGTGGGTAAGGACCCGCGTCAGCGCTGCAGAAGACAGGACACGCGCCTCGGCCTCAGCCGTAGGGCCAAGGCCAAGGGTGACATATTCAAGAGCACGTATCAGGAAGGGGAGCAAAGGCGAGAGGGAAGAGGCATGCGGGGACCTCGCCGGGCAACCCCTCGCCAGCCGATGCACGGACCTAGTGCCGCACCAGGAAGCGGCTCCTGACTCTCGAGATAAGTCACCCTCCGGAAACACTAGCTATCGCAGCACCTTTCCCGCTTCCAATGCAATCCCGTGTTAGCAACGTCGCGCTCCTTTCTCACCGAACGATGGCTGCTTGAGCGCTAAAGGGGACCTCCTGAGCATCGCGACTCAGGGGCTCTTACTGGACCCCGGGCCGCTCACCTCCTGGCCTTGACCACGGCATCGCGACCTGGCATACCAGCGACGGCTGAAGCTGCCTTGGGACCGGGACCTGTCGGCGCAGAGCACCAAGCCCTCGTGAGGTTCGAAAGGAAGAACTAAGCTAAGACGGAATAAGCATCTCACACTACTTCATGGCAAGGACTATATTAACAAACAGAACCACAGGCATCTTACAAGCCCCCACGGGGCGCGCCTTCTGATTCCTCGTAGGGAATAGGTCCTAGAAGACGCTAACTACACGTGCCTCCGCAAAAGACGCCATCATCAACAGTGGGCCGCCAGGCACCTGCGCCAACCTCATCCAGATCAGAGGCGGCGGCGGCCTAACGAGCCCTTCCTACTCCGGGATCGGCGCAGGCTCGGGGGCTCGTAGCTGTCATCGCTCGTCTCCGGAGTCGCGAAGAGCTCGGCGGAGTCGCTGGATCCTCCGGCGCCCCTGCCGCCTGAGGAGCCGCTGAGGGAGCGGACGGCAAGCCTGGCCTTCGTCGCGGCAGGGCCCCGACCGCCTCTCTCAGGGCAGCACTCCAGCCGGCGTCCGTCTGCGTCGAAGACCTTGAAGAGCATCATGGAAGCGCTGTCGTACTCCAGGTGGATTGCGAGGGCACCCCTCGTCCTGCAGACTTGGGCGATCTCGCCCCAGCCTCGAGTCATGAAGACCTTGCCTAGAGCGATGACCTCGACATCCGCTTCGGTCACAGGAGTTTGGCAGTCGGCGTGCTGCAGCCAGAGCCTGAAGGGCCCCCTTGGCGGAATCTCGAAGGCGAAGGAAGGAGGAAGGCGAATCCAAGATCGAGGAGGCATGGCGGTGTGGAGCACAAACTCTCGGGAGGAGCCCTCGGTGTGAACTCCAAGAGGGACAACGTGCACCGCCGTGACCCGCCGGCGCCGACGGCGGCGTCGTCCATGGTGCTCGACATCAACTCCTGCAGGGCACTCAAGGTGGGCGTACAAGGGCAGCAGGAACCCTGGCAGCGGCTGCTCGCACCAAGGCCTCGACACCTCCTGCCGGGCGCCCTTACCTCGACAGCATAGAGTTAGCCGTTTCTTCGGCGGAAGCGGGTGGGGACCCTCTCGGGGAGCCTTTCCCTTCTCTTCCATGGAGAACTGGCGGATCGGAGCCATATCGGCAAGGTGGAGCAAGGACAGAGAAGAAGGAGAAGCAAGAAGAGATGGACTGGAAGGGCACGCGCCGTTCCGTACTTATAGCCAGGGGAGTCCAACCGCCGGCCTCCACGATCGTGGCTAATCATGACCCGCTTTGCATGCAGGGACTTGTCAATTCGTGCAGTCACCGAGGAGTCGTGGGGGAGCAGGGCCACCCATGACCAACCAACCGCCACGCGGTGCCCGAGGCCGCAGGATGTTAGGGCCCACGACGCTTCGCACTTTCCCCTTCGCTTCTCTCCTCAGCCAAGTCCGGGCGCGCCTTGGGCCCGGGGGCTACTGTCGGTGTTCTGGGAACGGGGGTCCCCAGACTTGCCTGCCTGTGGCCTGCGGTGTGGCTCAAGGGGCGGCCCAACACGGCCCATCTTCATCAACATGAGCCCAAGACCCTTGCGAGGGGCCAAGCCTCACGGGATGGACGACAGGGAGCTTCCTTAGGCACAGCCTCGTCAGGCTGGCTCGCGAGGAGGCGGAGAGATCAAGGCGGGGTACCTCACGAGGTGCCTATGATGCAAGCCATGATGACCAAGGGCGCCAGGCGGGTGCCAGCCCACGCAGTGTCCTCCTTTCCTATTTGGTGCAAAGGGGGCAAGCGCAGGCGAGAGCATCAAGCAAAAGCATCCGTTTGGGTGCAACAAGACCAAGATCGTCGCAACGGTAGGAAGGAGGTCATTGTGGAGCCCAAGCCGGCGTCACCACCAGAGCCTTTGACAGGCGAGGACCAACTTTAGTCAGGATAAGTGTACTAGATGTTCCCCTTCAAAATGGCCAATTGTTGGCGCCCTTCCCGCTCAATATTTGGGAAGAGGCCCAGGGCCTTTGCCTATAAATAGGACTAGCCACCCACAAGGTAGGAGAGGTCGGAAGATCGAGACCATCATCTAGAAACCAGCAGAGAGAGGGCGAATGAACTCCCCTGAGTAGTTCATCGCACCAGCCAAGAACAGACCCTCGCGAGGATGTTCTTCCTTGTATTGTTCATCATCAGCCCAAGAGGCAATCCACCACACCACAAACTAGAGTAGGGTATTACACCAAATGGTGGCCCGAACTAGTATAAACCATGTGTCTCTTGTGTTGTTCCTTTCATAGCTTAGATCCTAGCGAGGCGGTGAGGTGCAGGTAGGTAGAGGGCGAAATCTCCACGCGCACCCCAGTGTTTGAATCTAGAGGGTCTGCCGGAACCCGAAATCCGACAAAAATCTATTGTAAAAAAGGTGTGAGGCAAGGAGATCCTCTGTCTCCACTGCTTTTTGTCATTGCTGCTGACCTTTTGCAGTCCATCCTGAACAAGGCTATGTGTCAAGGTCTCTTTACATCACCTCTACATTTCAACTCTTGCCCTGATTTCCCTATGGTGTAGTGTGTTGATGACACTTTGATTCTTATG